>NW_027249296.1:87500-298948 GCF_030848795.1 Temnothorax nylanderi | reverse complement strand
ATCTCTTGTGAACAAGAAATTAAATCTCGCATTGATTTAACCAAGAAAGAGAGAGATGACCTACCCTGTTCTTCATGAAACATGTTTTATGTGTTTCTACATATATAAATAGTATCTTATAAACTTTCTACATAAATATATTTGAAAGATTGTGATAGTTCGATGCGCGATTGAAGTTTCATAAATCGTAATTTTACAAAGATAGATTCCTGGAGTAATTGCACGACAAATTTAATGTTTACCTTAAAAAGTCGTGATTAAAAAGATGAAAGCTGCCGGGGAATTATATAGATGATAGGGGGTAATGAAGATAATGACCAGGCAGTCGATGTCAGATTCCGTCGGAATCAGGCTTTTCTCTCCCTTAAAGAGATTGGTTTTCTACTTCTCAAAGATATTGGATTTCGCGATCGATACTTAGAGCGGAGCACGTAATCCGAGAAAGCATTTTGACATCGCAAAAAAACGTAAAGTACATCAAATAATGATTAAAGTAGAAAGAGTCTGTAATATTCAGAGATTTCTTTATAACGATTATTCTCTTTAAATATATTCTGACAAGCTTTGAGAGAAAACTTTTGCCATTATATTAAGGGCAGAGATAATCGTTTCCTACAAGGCAGTTATGTAACATTGAATATTTCAAGATTGATTTTATTCTGGGGAAAAAAAGATACGGTCATATTAATACAAAATATAAAAAACATTTAAAATTTTAAACATTTACATTGAAAATTTTATAATTTGAATTTAAAATTAAATATATACTTAATAATAAACAAGTCTTGACTGGTAAAAGTATAAAAATCCGCTTTTAAAAATTCATAATAATTCCAACAATGTATTAAAAGTCTGGACCTAAAAAGTCTCAGTAAGTGTCTTCAACCAAGTACGTTAGCTTTAAATTAACGTCAATTCATCAATTCTTCTAATTCTTCTATCTGTCGCACGGAATCGAGATCTAAATCTATTCTTTGATCCGGCTCGTGGATCTTCATAATCGCCGTTTCTCTCATCATTCGTTTCAGAAGCTCTTCGCCGTCATCTTACAAGGTAGTCGGCAGAAGAAGTAAAAGCAAGATCGCGGACACCGAGGGATGCCTGAGATTCGCGACATTCACGACGACCCAAGGCGGCGGTAAGGAAGGCACGATGGGCCTGTCCGTTCTTTGGCCCTCCTGAGTGCTACCGGTCATAATTTGCGTGGTACCGAAATCGTCTTCGCCATTGACGGATTCGCCTTCCTCGAAACCACCCGCGTATCCTCGCCTACCATTGCTATTGTTGCTCTTCTTCTTGTTCTTCGATATCGGCTTCTTGCGCTGCCTGATATCCGTGTTCTTCGTGAGTGTCGTCGGTGTCGTCTTCGCGGAAAGATGCAGCTCTGAACAGAAAATTACAAGACATCCGCAAAATAAATCGTGATTGTACCTAACAAGCCGCATATGATAACAGCGTTGACAGAATTATTTGAAATGACGCTAATGTTCAGAAATCGACCGGAGTTTTTAGAATTTATGAAAAAAATTTATTGATTTATTGATGAAAAGTAATAAAAAAATTCTCTAACCGTTTCAATATCATACGCGAAGATTGCAGAGGACCAAATATTATTTTTAAATGTTGTCGAACATATCACAGAATGCATCACTCAGTTTTAATTAAGAACAGACCGCTGGAGAGAAAGATGGGAACCGACAAAATGCGATTTTGGATAATATCGGGGAATTCTCTGTACCTTGCAATCGCACTACACCGTCGAACTTGCCGAGCGCGTTGACGGACGAGCATACGTATCCGCCGAAGTCCCGTTTTTCCAGGGAATGGACAGTGAGATTCATTTGCCAGGAGTACTCATTCAACGGTTGCTCCGTCATTACGTATTTGTCACTGGGCAGCAGTTTCTCGCCTAAATAGAAAGCGAATGGAAATATTGCGCTATTTTTAATTGCGCGGCTCTTTAATTCGCGTGCAGCAGAATGTCGTGTTCGCCGCGGAATTCAATTTCTGCCCCGCAAAAGCGATCAAAAATACAACCTTGCAATATAGGCTGATGCGATCCGGTAAAATATTGCTCGTTTAAAACGCGTCTAATAGTAGACAATTATTTTACTACGAAACGTAACTGACGCGATTTTCTATATGGCAGTGCACCCGACTAGATTATTAAACGTTAAAATTACGTTCCAAGTACTTACGTTTCAAGCTTTAATATTCGAGAATAAAATGTTTGCTTTAACATCAAAGGCAGCTAATGCTTGGTAAAGTTCTTAGTACTAATACACCGGAGAGAAATAAATATTTTTTGCGAGAAAAATAAACAAGGAAAACATATATTCATATCCACACTCGAGTCAATAACCTCCCGCGAGAGAAATATGTAGCTCACAAACAACGCTTTTATGGCTTTCCAATCAGCGCGACATAAAAGACTCAATTTTTGCTACAACTGTATCAATTATTCGCGTACGTATTTTTCAATATTTGCGTATCGTTTATTGCGCGGCATAAAGTAACGCTTTGAAATCATCATCCGCGAGAAACTGTCGTCGTTAATCAGAAATTTTCAAACGCATTGATTTTCACGGGGGATTTTTATAGAGCTTTTTTTCGGAGCGACAGCGCGCTTACGAGCAATTCACGAATTTACATATTTGATTAACGCAGGCGTCTGGTGCAAAAAATCTTCTCTATCTCGCGATAAAACTGTAATACAATCGCGTGAAACGTATGTGTATGTGCACGCGCCTGTCTGCCTGGACGCGCAGATTTTCAATCTAACGCAATTCTGACTTGCAATCAATATTATTATGGTACATTGGAGTTTACGCTTTAGAAACTGATTGCAGCGATTCTATGGTTAATCAAGAGTGCAAATCTGTCGGTGTAACGTACGTGACGAATTATGGGACGTCTGATTATATCGAGTTCAAATTTCAGAAAATTCTTGGATCAATTAATTTGACTATAAATTTAATTCGTAAGAAAATTATTTTTTCAGCGATTTAATCAAAAAAATATTTGCCCTACGAGGTTTCCAAGAACAGATCTCACGTCAGCGAAAGAATCTGTCTTTAAAATTGTATAGATAATTAGCGGGATGAAAGATTACATACGAAACACTTTGTCATTTCTCACCTGCATCTCTGTACCAAGTGTTCATAGCATGCGGCGATGCTTCGACGTAACATTGCAGCACGACGTCGCTATTAATCGGCGCAACCACTAATTGATTTGTCACCTTAATAAGAGGTGAAACTGAAACAACGGAGCATTAAATTATCGCAATTAAGGAATAACAATATAGCGGCATAGCATCCGGTATCGATCGATGAGCGATCAGTTAGAGAACAGCACGTTACCCCGTCGTCTTTTTTTGTTTCTCGAATGATTTAGCACTAGACAAAACGTGCAGTATGCACCGTTAATATTATAATCAAAATAAAAATTAACATAATGAAGAGTATGCGTCGCGTTTATTTTCAAATTTGTTCATATAAATCCTCATACTTTTTAACGCGAGATTTCTTGTCCTAATAAGATTGCGAGAATTATCTTAAGAGAATTACTTAGTTAATTAAAAAATTAGTTATGTAGTAGCAAAAGAAAGTTTTGTGCGTTATTTAGAGACGAGCGAAATAGGGTCAGACAGAAGATAAAATAGGTAGAATAAGAAATAAAGTGAAAAATGCATTTGGAATCCCAAAGGAGACCGCGTGCTGCTCATTCAAGAATTAACTGGTTGCACCGCACTTTGTGCACAGGCGCCACCGCCGGTGGGTTAATATTACATTTCGTAAGCAGCAAATTAATGCGAAACCCTTTGCGCTCAAATATTTACACGACCCGCGACGACGTGGATAAATCGTCAAGCCCGCCGGTTAATTTTGCAGTAGCGCGCGGCCGGAAGTTTCGCGCGCGAGAAAAACGTCCCTGCGCGAACGGACTTCGGGGATTGATAAAGTTTTCATTTGCGAATGCCGTTAACCAAATTGCATGGTGATTTTTTAGCCTCCCGATACGCGCGGCGTATAGCGTTGCGAACAATGCGCGCATTCCCGGTAATTCTATTGTTTCTCCCAGAAGAATGTTATTGGCATACTTTTCGCAACAATGTTGTCTTTCAGATGATGAAACTTTTGATTGCTGAGCATTAAAACGGAAAATTTTAGTTGTGCGTTATTATGCGACATTTAAAGAGGATATAAAAACAGAGGATAGCGAAATAAATATATAGAAACAAACATGAAAGTTTATCGAATTACGATGTTAATAATCGAATAACTAAAAAATATTCGTGATAATATATTAATAATAGAATCTCTTGTTCCGTGTCGTTCAATGTTAATGATGTTGCACACGCTGGTTTTAAAGGAAAACTTTTTCAATTGGAAATTACGTAACATAGATATTGAAAAATGTTTTGAAGTTTGACTCAACCTCATTTCTCATTTAAAATCTCTATCGATGTATTCCTAGCCACAGCGCCCTATAGAAGGGTGATAGTTTTACCACCGATATTGAAGATGCATTAATAATAATCGACACGGTTCTCATCCTAGTAATTAAACTACATTACATATAAAGTACATCTACAAGAGGGCTTGATATATATATAAAGCCGTATTTTAAAATTCATGATTGCCCAGATAAAATGTTTCATGATTTCATGATATTTCTAAAAAAATTCCTTACACTTTTTTAGATTTTATTCTTCGAAAAATATAGAATGAGAAATTTTAGAATATTTCAGAATACATAGATATAAAAAATTCTAAATAAAGTGTAGACTTTCTCAACATTTTTGAAAAGTGTTTTAATTCATATAAAAAAATCTAAGAAATTTTCTAAGAAGTTATACATTTATATAGCAGTTCTGAAAAATTATGTGAAGAATTTAAAAAAAAAATTGTTCACTAGGGTATACTAATTGTACGAATTGTTTACACAAAAAAATAAAATCATCAGCGAAAGGAAATTGAATTCTGGGAATGTTATGTGAATTTTAAAAACCTTTATACACATATAAACAAATTTTAAATTAATATACGATTCCTTTTTTTTATATCTTTGTGCAGATTTGGAAGACATATTATAGTTTTTCGATATAAAAAGTTGTTCCAAGCACACGTTGCTTCACCGACATTATAATCATTACATACCCCGTTTAATTAAATAATTAATTAACGCTCTCATCTTTATCCGTCCGTCTTGTCGCATGTGAACTTGCGAAGGGTGGTTACAGGCGAGTAATTATGCAGTATAATATAACAGGACGGATTTAGGACCTTCAACGTAGTAAGTTTTAGAATCAAAACCTAAGTTTTAGACAATCGCGTTTCGCCGTAATTATCATTCACAATTGTAATATGCTATAGCTTTTACAAATTACAAATAACATTTTATTTTTATTACAAGAAATTAAAGCTTTCATGATTCATTTCGTTAAAGTGCGTGATTGACGGTGTCTATAACCATTGCTTGACAATCGTGAAATGCACGGAACGGCCGGAATGATGCTCGGACGTTCCGCTCTGCTGTATTCAACGTGACGACGACGGGGCGACGGTTAATTAATGTCCGCATCGCGGCGCGATACCTACAGTGAACATCGACGGAGTAACGCTTGCTGACCGTCGGCGGCACATTGTTGCTGGCTATGCAGAGATACGTGCCCATCTCTTGCCGAAGCACTCCCGTCAGTTCCAGTGTCTCGCCGACGAAAGTTTTCAGTGCTGCAACCGAGAAGATCAATATTTAGCATTTTTCCGCGCTTATATCTTCTCTGTCCCGAGAGACGAGGTAATCCGTAACATTTTTTTCAATCCTTTTTTCTTTCAATTGCAAAATTTATACTTTTGCATTGTATTTTTAATGACATTAATAATTTAGCATGTAGTGCGCAATTTATGCATATGCTATTCCAATAACTTCAGTATGATAAATAAATTCCGATAAAGTTTACTGAGATTTGCGTTAAATGTGTATTTGATGCGCGTGGTCGTCTACATAAAATCGCTGGCATGATTTTCATATGAAAATATATTTTCAACATAAAAGCTTGGACGGAATTCATGTGAGAGAATTGTTTGGGATATTACGTTGAAATATTTTATGGCATATTACTAGAATCATCAGTCCCGTTAAGAACGGAAAAAGTATGAGAATTAATATTGTGTAGAGATTTTGCATCTCAGCGTTCCCAGCGTTCCCAGCGTTAATTATTTCGAGCAACAGCCTTTAACAACTAAGAAATTCGACGTTTGCGACTAATTATGAATAATGAAAATAATAGGAAAAATTAAAAAAATTTTAATTATTAAATATATTTAAAAAAATAGTGTTTTTTAACTTATAAATAATTAAAATAATACGTACGTGTATTTTGCTGTTCCAATATATTTGCATTTATAAATATTACATATGTAGAATAGTTCTAAAATCACGCGATTTGCTAAAAATAAGAACATGCTTCCTGTACATCTCTTTTGGTATAAGATTTCAGAGTCGTATCCTCCTTAAGAATCATTAGTCTTAAAAAAAAAAGATTACATTTTTTATCAAACGCTCTAATTGAATCAACAGCTAAGTTATTTTCAACTTTCGCGCATCCCCGGCACTTTTTCGTCTCTATTATCCAATCAATATAAAAAAAGCTCGCGCGAAAACCGCTGCTTAAATTTCCACGGGATACAATCAGCCGGGGTTCATTATTCCGACGATCGTCGAATTTCGAGCGCCGTTACCGGGAATGCGTTGTAAAAGTTTACAGCGTATATCCAGTCCCGCAATCCCGGGAACGTCCGCTCGCCGTTTAATCGGCGACGCGGAGAAATCACGTCGTCACGAACGACGCATCCGCGAAGTGAGGAGATTTCGATTGCCAACTTGGACGATTCGTTTCTCTTACGCCTTTACACTCCCCCCTCGCGATATGCGGAGGAGCTAGCAGCAGGGAGAAGACTTTACGACCATATCGTTCGGGCGCTATCGTTCGTTACCCTCCTTCGTCCTTCTCGGGTGGATCTCTCCTTCGGAAGTCCTTCCCGCGTTTAACGAGTGTCACCCCCGGATGTCCTCCACGTGTCTATTTTTACGACGCTTCGGAGATCAGGCTGACACGCGGGTGGGCGAAGGGGGACGATGGCGATGGGAGGACGAAAATGGCACGAAGCGGCGATTACGATCGGAGAATTTCTTCTTTTATGTCTGTTCTTTCTCTCTACGCGCCTCGCAGCTTCTCTCGAGCTTTCCCCCCCTTTTTTTCCTCGCGCGAAAACTCCTCGACTGATCTCTCCAGCGAGAATGACACTAAGAGGACAGGTCGTCGGGGATTCGGAGATCTTTCCGGCGGGATCGCTGCTTGTACACGGAATGTACTCCGCGTATAGCGGATCTGGGATTATCAGGGTGACGTGGGCGGATTGCTTGTAAGAGCGGTCAATAAGTGCACTTTAACTCGCGAAGCGGGTACGACAAGCGGGCTCCTCTCGTCCTCGTCCTCGTCCTCGACCTCGTCGCGCGGGGGTCGTTAACCCTTGTAAACTTTAATCCTTCGGGTAGGATTAATCGCGAGGACGAGTTCGCTTGAAGTTTATGGAATCCAGAACGATTCTTCTACAATTTCTCTTAATCCGCGGGAGGCGCTAAGTAGATCTTCGTACGTTATCTCTCACGTCAATGTGAAATTCCCTCGGCGTTCCTTATTCGTCACCACAGAAACGAGGAGACACGCATCGCGACGATAACGAAACGGAGGGTGGCACGAGATTTCGCGTAGGGCGCAATACGTATTTATCGATTTATTTATTTTGTGATTAAACTTGAAGCAGCAACGCGCGTCGTAATAATTTATGGTTTTAGACGTTATACTCTTCCCTCCTCCGCGCGTGCATTGTGGGGGAGCGTGCTTATGTATTTGCCGCGGGGTGTAAATTACCGTTCGCGCTGTAATTAATTACCGACGGGCCCGAGTAAGCGCAAGAGACGATCGATTATTCCGCGCTGATGCGCCCCGACACTTTATCGCCCCGACACTTTTCCAGCCGCGTCGGCACGGCCGTCTTAATTAGAGAATCGACGTAATCGCGGCACCGTCTTCTCGGGAGCTTTATGCGTATCGCTGACTCCCCCTCGAGTTTAATCCCATCTAACGGCGTGAAAAGAGTGGATATTATCAATAATGCTCATCAAAAAAACGATTGCGCCGCTTCAATCCCGTAACTGGAACTTTTTATCTTTACGCAAAGGATCGTTTTTATTCGTTATTTATTAGCGATAAAATCAAATGTCGCTCTCGTATTTTAATAATTGGGGCAAATTACACGATAAACGATGACATAGCGCTCGACGAACTTTTCTCTGGAATCAGATTTTGATTTCCCGTTTTAAGTATACTATTTCTTATAATGGAATTTATACATATATATATATATATATATATATATTGCCATTTGTACAGCTTCTACGATACCTGCAGTATTCAATAAATTAAATATCAAAGCGTCCAATTAATTAAATTTGTCTGTATTTAATAATGGCAATAAATCAACGACGCAGTTCAGTAATAAAGGTAAGGTGATCGGGAACGAGAAATCATGTCGGCATGCACGAGCGTTACCTATGACCCTGTTTCTGCAATACGTCCGCTTTGCAGTCAGAATTCGCCGTTCAACGTGCATCCCATACCAAGTCAGATGTCAACACTTTGAACGTTATGAATCCTAAACTAAATGTCAAGCTCTAAACTTTAAAATAACTCCGAACTCTCTGACCAACTCGATTTTAAAATAACAAATAAGCAGAATTGTTTTCAAAATTCCGAAAGAACATATCTTTTGCAGACATTTATATATTCTATAAAAACTAGGTTAATTGTTGAATTTTTCTAATTGTTTTTGCAATCTATGCTAAAAGTACGTGCTTCATATTATTATTCATGCTTTCCTTTTAATGCCTACTCGACAGTTCAATTTCTCTAAATTTACACTCGACTAGCATCGAATGCTTGATCAAACAGCGAGATTTTTTGCTGGATTATTATTTTAATAGAAGTTAAATAAATCGCTGTAATAACAAACTTATGTACTATGATGAAAGACTTAATTAATGGATAATCAGAGTGTGTTTCTGCTTTGTATACAATATTATCGAACCGTTATTAATTAGGATTATTATGATTAGAGACATTATATCAAATTCCGTTTGATTAAATCGTAAATGAAAATTCAAGCGTGAGCCTAATACTGTTTTTACATCTCGGAAACGTCGCACTCATCAAGCGTACGCTCGTGTGTTATTATTATTGTTGTTATGCCGCTGAAATCAATTAGTATCATTAAGATCGAAAATATAAAATTATTAACGAATGATTAAAAGGAAACATAATTGGCTACACGATATTCGGGTTACGATGAAATATGAGCATCAGGAATTCATTAGAATGCACAGAGCATTTAACAATATAATGTATTTAACAATATAATTTAAGGTAAATTTAGTACTACAAACTAAATGTAATCATCTTTGTGTAATACAATGTATTACACAATGTGTAGTATCACTATGTAGAGCGTTTTCCCCGCGGAATTCGCAAAACTTTTTGCAAGTATTAATTAAGGAAAGTTTTGATCCTAATTCCGCATATGATATCAGGCTCATAAGGAAGAGCGTGGGTACGCTCTGTTTTTAGAATATCCTGTGTTTAAATAAATTCAGTTTACATTGTACCCATTTCGCGTATCTCAGACGGTCGTAATTTGCACTGTTTGACTCTGTTATTATTCCGACGAAATATATATATATATACAGTCATCTTGCCAAATGCGTTCGTGAAACATGCGGTTTCAAAGGAATCTCGGATAACTCGATTTTACGAGAATGCCGAGTTCTGCGAATGTAATGCGATTCAAAGCTTATTCTAAAATATCAACGGTAAGTGAATATAAGTTCATCAGAGCATGGACTGCACAGCGGTTTGCGTGTTACATTTTGAATTTGGCATACCCCGAATCTGCTAATGTACGTATCCACTAATGTATGTCTATTGAATACCTCTCACAGTGATGAACGTTAATTATCATTTACGGTAATGATATCGAGCGGCGGAGGCCTCGAATGCATTTCAAATCTAGATCTGATTTATCGCGATTCCGCATTATTATTATTACCGAAATAATATAATATAATAAAAGAGATGATCCTCCCCCCTCTTATAATTTTTAATTATAGAAAATCTGCGTTTTTGTTCTTCGCTCTTTTGTGAAAATTAAATTCCTCGTTTATTTTTAATATCCCTGATAAAAAAATTATCGGTACTAAAGTTTAAAAATATATTTTTTACATTTTATTTTTGGAACCAACGTTGCGCATCATTCAGATAGAATCTCGCAGATAAGAAATCGCTTTTGAAAGCGACTCGGAAGTACGCTTACATTGTTTCTGCCCATCTACCCTGAGGATGATGTTGCGGCCGTCCTCTCGTTTCCAAGTGACAATAGGCTTCGGCGAACCGGTGGCGACGCATCGCAATCTCATATTACCTCCTTCGTTAGTGACCATACCGTCTGCGGACTCGTCGTCCATTATATCGGGCGGTATCACTACTTCCATGTATCCCATCTGGAACAAGGAAACATCAAAAGATTGTCGCATATCGTGGGAAATTTTGGATTTAAGCTTTTATCATTGCAACCTTGTTATACATATATGTTGTAACGTAGGATTTTTTTTTAGAAATAAGAATACACACAAACGATATAATAAATTGCTGTTTAACGAGAACTAAATTACACCAGCAGTCTCTGACAGAATTTTATAGTTATCTACATATTTTATAATTAAAATTAATTAACACCATTAATCTTTTAATTTTCTACCATATCGGGATTATTCGACTTTTTATTTAAAATCGCTCTCTAAACTGTATATCAAGGTATATCGAATATTACAAAAGAGCTTCCGTTATCGCGCTCTTTGTGCAGCAGCAATCTGAATCATTTCATTATTAAAACTGTTCCTAGCAAAAGGATAAGAACAGATTAATTGCATTTTGATGTACTATGAACGCGAAGATCAAAGAGTTAGAAAGAATTCCTTCTTGCGGAGTAAACAGCTCGTAGAGAGGTCATACTCTAAGGCCGTCCGCGCAAAGACAAGGCTCGGACTACTCACCGGAAAAAAAAAGTACATTGTTTTACGGTCCCGAGCACGTACACGATGAGGGTATCCTCGCACGGGTATAATGTGCAGGAGTATAGAATTTACTGGACGAGGAATGGTGCACGTAGCCTATCCAATTCGATGAAACGAACATGCAAGGAAATTTATGGTTTAAGGCAAAATAAAATAAACACCGGCTCGAATTTGCACCTTTTATCACACGAGTTTTTTATTTTATTTTATTTGGTAAACGTGCTTCGTTCTCTCATTATTATACAAAGTAGAGCCAGAATGAGCTCTGCATCCGCCATAATAATATTTTAATATTGCAGTAAAATATCATTTAACTTTCGCAGTTAATATTGCTATGACGGTAATATAGTCCGAAATGTGCAAACGTAAAATGTTCACATATTTTATTACATGTAAACGCGTGAATAGATCAAAAATAAAATTCCCTGATAATTGACGAAATCGAAACTTCAGTTGCGTTTAATTAGAGAACAAAAAGTTATTGTTTTACAATGTGTTGCGTGTTACAAAATAACAATGTCGAGCAACAATATGATATTTCTGTTGCCTCATTTCTCAGTAATCCTTTTATACAAAACCACTTAAAAAGAAAGTGATTAAAAGCTCTTTTTAATTATAAGAGTATAAAAAAATAATGCTAATAAAATATTTTTTTAGCAAATTTTATTAACTAAAAAATAATTTATATATTTAGAAATTTATATAAATTAAAAAATTTGTATTTTCTAACAAAACAATGTTTAAATACAAAAATAATGAAATTTATTTCATAGTTTTATAATTTTTTAAGCACAAGTAAAAATCTTATTTAATCTAAAAAATTTAAGCTAAGATGTTTACAAGAGCAAAATGTTTTAATCTTGTAAAATTCAAACAGAACGTATATTATTTATAGGAATTAACAACAATCCGGTATAGTAATAAGTACAAGATCGTACGCGGTATTTATTATCTCGCACGCGTGTTTGACGCGTTCAGCATTAACTTCATCACTGTCAGGCCGGAAATATCGTGTCGTCGCCTTGCGAGAAACGTCAGTCGGTATAAACCGTGCTAAAGTGTCACGTGGTTGTGTAAAAAAGACGTCGTTTTACATCCCTGAGCACGTACCGGCGGTCGCCGGTGTGTTATGGGTTAATGTGAAATGTGAATGTAGGTCAAATTTACTGGTCGTGGTGCGGTGCACATGTCCCGCGGAATTCAATGCGACCGGGAGAGCGGGAAACCTTCCGATGCAATATACGGCCCTACAGCGAGATAAAGGTCCCAGAGTGCTCGTCGCAGTGCAAGTAAGACAAATGATAAGTGCGAGTGGGATAACGCGAATGTGTGTGTGTGTGTATGTGTAAAAAAGAAAAGAGGATAGAGAAGATAAAAAATGAATAGAAGGAGATCAGAATTTTCTAAGGACAATCAAATATTATGCACAGAGATACGTTTTAATCGGTTAATACAATTTAAACTGGCTACGATAATTTTATATTTAGCGTCTTTTACATAAATTAGCCGATGTAGACAAATTTCTGAAAACTTTATTAACAATGTTGAAATATTTATATAGCTTGAGCGCTATCTTCTTTATTTTTACATTTTAATCGATAAAGATACTTTTTTTAATTTTCTTGCGAACGCCGGTTTACGAAAAAATGTAGTAATCGTCTGGTTTAGCAGATAGGCATCCCTACTGGATAAGACGGCGATGTAAGCGCGATAAATAATTTCATCGTCGATCGACGGCATAACATTCGGCTCGTGATTTAAGAAGCGATGGGATGTTTCGAACGACCGATCTGAGAACCTCGGGAAAACAGTCGCCCGAGGCCATATGCACACCTGCTGCACTTCTACGTCGGCAATAATTTTCCGTGCGTCTTCTCAAATGTGTGTGTGTGTGTGTGGCTTGCGCTGTACCAAAAATCTGCATAATTAAAATGACGCAATGTCGCGTTGCGACAATTTCGTTCCCTATTTCACTGACCGCTACACAATTTCCTCTTTGCGTGAATATTGCGTGTTTATGTTGAACTCTCCTTTTCTCTCCCTCTCTTCTTCTAGCCGGAAATGTTGATAAAGTTGTATGAATAATGTTGACAACATGAATAAAAATTACCTCGAGGTAACGTACGTCAGAACGTTTCTGTTTATCTGAATTCTTTTCTCCAATGCTCCGCACATGCATTTAAGTAAAACGTATTTTATGTCGAAACGTTTAAAACTTCCGGAATATTTTACATTTCTATTGATTTTATATATTTATATTTATAGACACACTTGTGACAACTGCTTTTCATTAAAAAAAGAAAGAGTTGTTATTATAAATTCAAGAACACGTGAGAAGCTTAGTCTTTAAGAACCTGGGGATAAGCTGCACTCTAATATTAACAACTTGAGATTTTCCACTTTAAATAACGTAAAAAAAAAGGTCCTTGCTCCTCGTCTCTGAATTGCAGCTGCAGCGGTAGGCCGATATTACAACCGATATTGCACCGCAAAATAATGGTCGGAGGGCCGAAGAAAAAGCGCGCGTTAAAAAGTTATGGTCGGGCTTGTGTATGGAATTTTAAAAATTCCGCCGGACGGATCCGACGAAATTGCGCGAAACCTCGATCTTTTTAATCGAATTACGTCGCGCGGCGCGACGCGACGCGGCGCTTTGTCGATGGAAATCGATAGAGCCGCGTGTGTAACGACCTCCGTGCACGCGGCTCGAACGTGGGAACGCCGTCGAAAAATAAAGCGTCGGGTGGAAGGTAAATGGAAATTAATTTAACAGAGATACGTTGTTATTGCGAATGCGCGTTGCAGCAGCGCGTTTCAACGCGCCGGATTAATACCGTTTGAAGCGACATTTGCGGTATTTCGAAAAATGCGGGTACCCGTGTCATTAAAACAAAAAAGAGTAGGAAATAATGAGAAGATGCGTGCGCGCAAATACGCGGGGATACGGAAAAGCGTAGCGTCATTTAAAAAAGAAATAAGTTAGTGATTTTTAATTACATCACAGTACTAAATCACTCGTTCTACAACGTGTATATGCCTTTGTTCGAGTTGAGCATGTAAACATTTGAGTTAGTTAACTTTAGAGTCTCACCTGACTGCGCATAGGGTCGGTATTGACTTGACACATGTAGGTACCGGAGTCGTTCTTCTGGACATTCGACACGTGCAGTTTCCACGTGTTGTGCCCGTTGTGCGTGACGGATAGTCGGTTATTGTGCGCTACCATGTGCGTGTGTATCGCCAGAATCGCTCGGGAATCCGATTTTATCCAGGCTACCTGAAACACCGGAACAGGATTTTATTTCTCGAGATTTATTCTTCGAAACGGGAATTAACTGAGTACTTTGCTAATCGAAAAATACGGATAGCCACTTGAAAATCTGTGTGATCAGAGAATAAAATAAATGCAATACATTATAGCTAACTTATTATTAGCGTATAATTGTTTCATTTGATACGTCATTAAAATCCAATAAAAGAATAATAAAAAATAATAAAAGATTGAAGAAAATAATTGAGAAAAGATAAAAATGTGAAATTTCATCAAATCAAATATATAAACTTATCTAAAATTAACCTACAACGCTCGCATCGTCATTCGCAGTAGTCACAAACGGATATAGTCAGACTCATGGAAGAAACGAGTATTTGCAAATAAAATTGAACGTACAATGTGCAAATTTAGATTGTCTTATTGACACACTGTTGGAAAATTTTTGTAGTTTTGTTAAAAAAGGTCCTTGTTAAAATTTTTGTGTAAAATAATCAACACATACATGTGTAGATTTAACATATGCCTGTTATGTTAATTGAACTTAACAAATTTAAAATGTAAAATTATTAAAATAATTTAAAGAATATGTTGAAGTAACACAATTTGAACGTATTTATTAAATGTGTTAAAATTTACAGAAAAAGAGTGTTGATTTTATCTTACAATCTTAACTTCAACATAAAAGTTATGTTAATTGTACACATAATTAACCTCAAATTACGATCAGAATTATATTTCCTTTCTGTTGAAATATCTTAACATAGTATCGGTGTTACCATTTAACACATCCATATTATGTTAAATTAACACAAAAATTTGAGCGGACCGTTTGGGACATGTGATTTATATTATATTTAACACAAATTTTCCAACAGTGCAGATATAATTTTTCTTGCTCCCCGGTAAGAATACAAACTTTCATGGAAATACTATGCGTCATATTTATTATATACTTGAAGAGGATGTTTAAAAGACACTGCTACATCTCTTTAATCTCGATGTACGTTTTATAATAGACATACATTGCACTTTTTTCAACGTTTCTCTTTAACGTTCAACGTGCTACGAGCGGTAGTTCTTTTTTACGACAGTGCATGGAGAAGAATTATTTGAAAAAGAAAGTCGTACCTTGTACGATTGCAGATGATTAACGACGCAGGTGAAGAAGACGTCACGACCTTGAATCACCGTGTGATTTTCCAAAGGAGCTAAAAACTCGGGCAAAACTTCTGGGGTGATTTGGCCTGGAACATCACAACAATGTGACACGTTAATTACTTTACGTGCTTCTTTTTCCCTCTCGATAACACGAATTAATTATTTATCAAAAAGAGACATCGGTGGAATTTAATATATATGTAGTACAAATTATTTTTTATGGATAATATAACAAAAACTTTCGAATGTTTGATACGAAAAAATAAATTAAAATGTTATAAAATATTGAAACGACAATGACACGTACATATAGGCAATAGCAAAAAAAATAAAAAAAAATGTTTACTGCCCTTACAAACAATTTCAACCCTCCGTCATCGATAAACGAGAAACAAAACAAAGCATTTTGCGTTACGTGTCGCGCTCAGCCCTTTTCAATCTCGCCGGATATCACGACGAGATGATCGCGTCGCGCGCGTCGCGCTTGGAAAAATACGATGCGCCGCGAATGCTCGAAAAAAAAAAGAAAAGAACGAACGCGCACGGCATCGTCGACGAGTAGTGTCTCGTGGAATGCACAGCCGCGATTCGAAGTGCATGCATGAGCGAGCAGCACGCCGTCGATTAGATATTCAAGGCGGAGGTCGAGGATGGGTAGCATCCCCTTCCCCTCCCCTCCGCCTTTCACCTCCGCGCCCTCCCGCCGGTCTGCAAGTGCAGAGAGCCACCCCATATTCTCGTATCGAATTCTTGTATGCGTTCATGCAAGAAGGGCGATAAATGGAAAAATTCTTGAATCTCGCAGTCGTAATCCAGACACCGGCCTCGGTTTTCATGGGTCGGTTTTACGATTACCATGGATCAGCCGATCTATCCTCTCGCCCACTGCTGGCTCTTTGCCCCCTCAATTTTTTTCTCTCGCTTCTCCACGCTTTCGTTCCGCTCTCTTTCCCGCCCGACCCTTGCCGGCTTTTATATTAACTATACTTAAATTTAATTTTCGCTTCATTGAAAAAAGCTGCGAGAAACTCCTCGGGAAAACATGGTAGATTTATCAGAAGTAATAGTCGGGCAAAGAAGTAAATAGCTACAACGCATCAAATAAAATATGTTTTAACACAAATTATAATTTCTATTGCTACACTGCGCTTATGTGATAATTGTCCGTAAGATATCTTTTATTGCTTTTCTTTGAGGTATTTTAATTAAATTCCTCCTCTTCCTTCTTACAATGAATAATATTCAGATATTTTAATTCCGAAATATGAAATAATAGAAAAAGTTTCATTAAGAGAAAGTAGATCTTCTAGGAAAGGCTCAGAAGTGTTCGTAGCGCAACTGAATAGCTATTCAGTATTTTTCTCTAGTCTCTTATTCTCCCTCTGCCTCTTCCTCTTTAATGAAGAAACTCTAATTTTACGTTTAATTTTTCATAAAGGTAAGTTCTTGTAAGCGGCAAAAAGTTCTTGTATGCGTGCATGCGTTCGCACGCATGAATGCAGGGCAAAGAGAGAGAAAGAAAGAGAGGGAGAGAGCTAGAGCGCAAGAGCGCAAGAGAGCGAGAAAGGGACAGAAAACATAACGCGACTATAGTATGCCGCGCTTTTATTGCGCTGGAATTTCATTCCAGGTCTAATTGTAATCAGCGAAGTGTAATTCTAGCAATTTGTCGTAGGGATATCTAATTAATTAGGTCCTTTCGCGAGCGGAGAGGACCGGCGCTACACAAACGCTCGCGCACGGTCTGCCATCTCCTCGTTAATTACGCCGTGCGCAGGATGGAATTTTTCATCGGAATTATCACGCACCATCCGCCCAGGAAATTAAGATCGCCGCGATGTTCACGGTTGCACTGCGCCGGAACCAACTTCGTTTTTCTTCTCGTTTTAGACGCCGCGCGCCGTTAGATCGTTTTGTTTACGCCAACGTGAGGTGGAATCGTGCCGCCGGGCATCCTCTTGCGAAAATACGTAGTCTCGGTGCGATATTGCACTGGCGAAATTGTTCTACCAGGTACATTTATTAGTCTACGTTTATTAGTCGATTTTATCGCTTATCGTTTCGAACAATAATTAATATGTAAATTATATGACTCTTTCAACGATTATTTTCGACGATCACATAGAATGGTAGAAAGTGGAAATAAACGGAGTTTGTAAGTCCATTTCTGACACTAATTCTTCTACGAGCAACTGCGAGAACTAATAAAATCGTCGGGCGTTCTTGCCGCGCAATAAGCACTCGCGAGCGTTAATAAAATAGTTATGCAGCATCTGAAAGCGACCTTTCGCGAGCGGTATTAAAGGCGATTATAAAAGTCACTGGGCGTCGTCACTCCCTCCTAATTCAAGAGACGGAACGGAATCCTCGAGACCCCGTCGGACGGCTCTCCGGCGATAGACTTGGGATGAGCACTATCCGGTGATACCCCGGGCTTTATCCCGGGGGAAACGACGGTAAGCCACCCATACAATGGCGACCGCGGAGCCGCACGCCGATTCAAAGAGTTTGGATTTGCTGGCCTTTCTCCTCCGCGGCCTGAGAGAAATCCTATATCGTTGAAATCGCGAATCTAAAATGTGCTCCCTGGCCGAACGGTCTCTCGTTCGGGCGAGATAACGGAATGTTCCCGGGCCGAAATAGTTCCGTGAAGTTGGCACCCGACTTTAACAAAATGAATTTTTAAAAAAAGGAAATTGTAGCATTTTCTTTGTAGTTGTTTGTAGTAACAATAATTTCGTTTGTAGTTTTATCGATTTTGCAAAAACAAAGATTTTTAAAAATCACTCTTGCCTAAAATTGAGATATTTGAAATTCGCTCGCGCCATGTGTTTTAGAATCGTTTGTAGTTGTTTGTAGTAACAATAATATCGTTTGTAGATTTATCCATTTGGAAATAACAAAAATTTAAAAAATCACTCTTACTCAAAATTGAGATATTTGAAATTCGCTCGCGCCATGTGTTTTAGAATCGTTTGTAGTTGTTTGTAGTAACAATAATTTTGTTTGTAGTTTTATCCATTTGGAAATAACGAAAAATTAAAAAAATCACTCTTACTCAAAATTGAGATATTTGAAATTCGTTCGCGCCATGTGTTTTAGAATCGTTTGTAGTTGTTTGTAGTAACAATAATTTCGTTTGTAGTTGAATAATATAAAAGTTACAACGTATTTGCAATATACAAATAACGTATCTTTCTCAATTTTAAAGATATCTCGAATCCGCTTGCGCTATGTGTTTTAGAATCCTTTATAGTTGTTTGTAGTAACAATAATATCGTTTGTAGTTTTATCCATAAAAAAAAACAAATATTTAAAAAAATTACTCTTACCCTAAATTGAGATATCTCACATCAAAATATTTTTCGTGTAGGGGAGACCGGGGCTAAGCCGACAACGGGGCAAACTTGACACTAGGCTTTTTGCCAATTTAAATCTATCGTAGAAACTTGCCTTTCCTACTGTAAATGCGTCTTTATGTGCCAGTATTATCAACGGAATTTGGTAACATTCTGAGTTATAGTGTAATTTTTAACGCGACATAAGCGTTTTTGATAGTGAAAAGTAATTTTTCTGATCTCTCGAAAATGTCTACTCTTTCATCGAGCTTTACTCTTGCGAATCTACCGGTAAGTGATTTTGATGGGAAATTTGATGCTCTATATGAATCCGATAATCGTTTTTGCATATTTTCAAAATTTTCATGTTTTTGAAGTGACAAAAGTGAAAAACGACGTCCGGGGCAAAGTCAACACCACGCCGTTTTGTCGGCTCCCAGTAACAAACGATGCTTGTCATGCAGCCGTATGGCTCATGACAAATGTATGCGCACGTCCGATCGCGAGTTTACCTGCATTAATTGTTTTTCAGACATGAGTTTAGATGAAGATAATTGAAAGTTCAACAATTTTTGTTCTCATTATTTTAAATGATTGTTCTAGCTACTTTATTCCGAATTTTTGTACTTTTTAAATACACAATAAACAATGTATTTTCATTTTCAGACAGTAAAAAATAAGTTCCAGATCAAATTGTGTCGATCAGACAAAGTGTTGAGTTTGCCCCGGCGGGGTGTCGAGTTTGCCCCGGCATTTTTCAATTCGAAAATTTGTCTTCGCGTCACTTTTTCTTTCCTGGCGGCAAAACAAAGCGACGTACAGCAAAACTTCCTGAATCAATTTTGTACCTGAAGAAACACTCTTTAAATATGTACCATTGAATTTGCCTAAAAATTTTAATTAAATATTAAAAATTGCCTTTGAAAAAATAGTGTCGGCTTAGCCCCGGTCTCCCCTACTTCTTAATGTATCCGAACGTTTTCCGAAGAGTTCTGTTTATAAACATTTGTCTATTTTTCAAATAATTATCGGAAATCGGCTAGCGTGTCTCACTCATGTAGTCGTAAATGCGGCAATAAAAATTATTTAAAAATTAAATAATTCTAATCGGCAGAACTATTTGGAAAACGTTAGGACACATTCAGAACTACACGAGAAATATTTTAGAACACCCAGAATTTCAGAAATCGGCCAGCGTCTCATTTGTTCTTCGAAAAACGTTTGTTCGGATACATTCAGAACTATACGAGAATTATTTTAGAACTCAGAATGTAGAATATAGAGTCTAGGGCTCTGATTTTATTCCGTTTTTCGAATAAACGTTTAAACGCGAAACGTTTATCCATTTACATTTTCTTCCAGAAGAACGTTTACTTGTAAAAAACGTCTACACGTTTAACCGTTTATCTTAACATTTAAATGTATATTAGAGTCTGGTAAACGTTTAAACGTTTATCAGAGAGAGGCCCTAGATTTAAAACATGTGTATTCGGAAAAACGTTTCTAATAAACGGATATGTTAATTAAACGTTTAATAGCGAGCTCAAATATAGACCAGCGTCCCCGTAAAGATTTTTTTAGGGGATAAAAATTATTTGTTTCGTTGTATTTCGTTTGTAGTTGAATAATTTGAAAGTTGCAATGTGTATTTGTAATAAACAAATTACGTATCTTTGTCAATTTTAAAGATATCTCGAATCCGCTTGCGCCATGTGTTTTAGAATCGTTTGTAGTTGTTTGTAGTAACAACAATTTCGTTTGTAGTGGAATAATTTAAAAGTTACAATGTATTTGTAATAAACAAATAACGTATCTCTGTCAATTTTAAAGATATCTCGAATCCGCTTGCGCCATGTTTTTTAGAATCGTTTGTAGTTGTTTGTAGTAACAATAATTTCGTTTGTAGTTTTATCCATTTTGCAAAAACAAAAATTTTTAAAAATTACTCTTCCTCAAAATTTAGATATTTGAAATTCGTTCGCGCCATGTGTTTTACAATCGTTTGTAGTTGTTTGTAGTAACAATAATTTCGTTTGTAGTTTTATCCATTTCGAAATAACGAAAAATTTAAAAAATCACTCTTACTCAAAATTGAGATATTTGAAATTCGCTCGCGCCATGTGTTTTAGAATCGTTTGTAGTTGTTTGTAGTAACAACAATATCGTTTGTAGTTGAATAATTTAAAAGTTGCAATGTATTTGTAATAAACAAATTACGTATCTTTGTCAATTTTAAAGATATCTCGAATCCGCTTGCGCCATGTGTTTTAGAATCGTTTGTAGTTGTTTGTAGTAACAACAATTTCGTTTGTAGTGGAATAATTTAAAAGTTACAATGTATTTGTAATAAACAAATAACGTATCTCTGTCAATTTTAAAGATATCTCGAATCCGCTTGCGCCATGTTTTTTAGAATCGTTTGTAGTTGTTTGTAGTATCAATAATTTCGTTTGTAGTTTTATCCATTTTGCAAAAACAAAAATTTTTAAAAATCACTCTTCCCCAAAATTTAGATATTTGAAATTCGTTCGCGCCATGTGTTTTACAATCGTTTGTAGTTGTTTGTAGTAACAATAATTTCGTTTGTAGTTTTATCCATTTCGAAATAACGAAAAATTTTAAAAATCACTCTTACTCAAAATTGAGATATTTGAAATTCGCTCGCGCCATGTGTTTTAGAATCGTTTGTAGTTGTTTGTAGTAACAACAATATCGTTTGTAGTTGAATAATTTAAAAGTTGCAATGTATTTGTAATAAACAAATTACGTATCTTTGTCAATTTTAAAGATATCTCGAATCCGCTTGCGCTATGTGTTTTAGAATCGTTTGTAGTTGTTAAACAACTACAAACTTGTCAGACAACTACAAACGATTCTAAAACACATGGCGCAAGCGGATTCGAGATATCTTTAAAATTGACAAAGATACGTAATTTGTTTATTACAAATACATTGTAACTTTTAAATTATTCCACTACAAACGAAATTGTTGTTACTACAAACAACTACAAACGATTCTAAAACACATGGCGCAAGCGGATTCGAGATATCTTTAAAATTGACAAAGATACGTAATTTGTTTATTACAAATACACATTGCAACTTTCAAATTATTCAACTACAAACGAAATACAACGAAACAAATAATTTTTATCCCCTAAAAAAATCTTTACGGGGACGCTGGTCTATATTTGAGCTCGCTATTAAACGTTTAATTAACATATCCGTTTATTAGAAACGTTTTTCCGAATACACATGTTTTAAATCTAGGGCCTCTCTCTGATAAACGTTTAAACGTTTACCAGACTCTAATATACATTTAAATGTTAAGATAAACGGTTAAACGTGTAGACGTTTTTTACAAGTAAACGTTCTTCTGGAAGAAAATGTAAATGGATAAACGTTTCGCGTTTAAACGTTTATTCGAAAAACGGAATAAAATCAGAGCTCTAGACTCTATATTCTACATTCTGAGTTCTAAAATAATTCTCGTATAGTTCTGAATGTATCCGAACAAACGTTTTTCGAAGAACAAATGAGACGCTGGCCGATTTCTGAAATTCTGGGTGTTCTAAAATATTTCTCGTGTAGTTCTGAATGTGTCCTAACGTTTTCCAAATAGTTCTGCCGATTAGAATTATTTAATTTTTAAATAATTTTTATTGCCGCATTTACGACTACATGAGTGAGACACGCTAGCCGATTTCCGATAATTATTTGAAAAATAGACAAATGTTTATAAACAGAACTCTTCGGAAAACGTTCGGATACATTAAGAAGTACACGAAAAATATTTTGATGTGAGATATCTCAATTTAGGGTAAGAGTAATTTTTTAAATATTTGTTTTTTTTTATGGATAAAACTACAAACGATATTATTGTTACTACAAACAACTATAAAGGATTCTAAAACACATAGCGCAAGCGGATTCGAGATATCTTTAAAATTGAGAAAGATACGTTATTTGTATATTGCAAATACGTTGTAACTTTTATATTATTCAACTACAAACGAAATTATTGTTACTACAAACAACTACAAACGATTCTAAAACACATGGCGCGAACGAATTTCAAATATCTCAATTTTGAGTAAGAGTGATTTTTTTAATTTTTCGTTATTTCCAAATGGATAAAACTACAAACGAAATTATTGTTACTACAAACAACTACAAACGATTCTAAAACACATGGCGCGAGCGAATTTCAAATATCTCAATTTTGAGTAAGAGTGATTTTTTAAATTTTTTGTTATTTCCAAATGGATAAATCTACAAACGATATTATTGTTACTACAAACAACTACAAACGATTCTAAAACACATGGCGCGAGCGAATTTCAAATATCTCAATTTTAGGCAAGAGTGATTTTTAAAAATCTTTGTTTTTGCAAAATCGATAAAACTACAAACGAAATTATTGTTACTACAAACAACTACAAAGAAAATGCTACAATTTCCTTTTTTTAAAAATTCATTTTGTTAAAGTCGGGTGCCAACTTCACGGAACGGGCCGAAATGATCGTCAGCCCTGGGAAAAAGTCGCGCGATATGAAAATCTCCCTATCGCTGTGTTACACACATATCTTAGGGTATACTTCGTAATCGTCCGGAATGCGCAGATCTGTTCAACGTTTCAGGTCCCAAGTTGTGTCAGAAAGCGCGGCTTCTCACGCAAAAAAGGTGACGCTTTGATAATATCAAACTGGCTTTCTTATACTTAATGTAGTTACGCAATGTGAACGATGGCTCATAAAATAACGCTTCATTATTGCTATTGCTAAGAAAATAAGTTATCAAGAAAGATAAAAAAGTAGTTTTGGAGATTTTATTTCATGTATTCGCGGCAAATGAGAACAGCTGGGAGCAGTATGACCTCACGCAAGAAAGATGACGCTTTTGACAATGTGAAATTGACTTTGCTACTTAATTACAAGACGTTTAAGCAACCACGGCGGTTCATGAAACAACGCTTCGCTGTTTGCTAAGAAAATGAGTTATCAAGAGGAATTGAGCGGGAGGGGGACTTTTGGAGATTCCATTTCATGTGATGTTCAGCGAACGAGGACGGCTGGGAGCAGCAAGAAACGCGACACGCTCAAATGCGTATGCTAATAGGCAGACGTGCTCCGGGCAAAAGCGACTATTAGCGTGGGTAGCGACAATGAGCCGATGTCATCAAAGAAACATTTGCGCCTGTCACAGCGAAATTATTTCGATACCTACGCAACTCGCGCGCGCAAGCAGGCACGAATCAACCGATTGAGAGCCGACAGGAGTAACGAAGAACGTTTGTTCCTCACAAAATTAACTTTCGGCTTCGCAATATTAAGTTTCTTTCGGTTTTAAATTAAACGTGGATTTTTCTCTTGCAAAAATTTGACTGTAAACTGAAATACTCCCATTTTTAACATTTAACTTTTGGGTTCTGTTTATGTTCTTCACATTTTATACTACTGCCTATTTAAGTTCTTATCTTTCTTGTTTCTCTTTTGTTCTGCATTTTGTCCCCTTGAGGTCAAATTATCATCTTTTTTTTACGGGTACATATAGCTTGCTAGCTCCTACATCTTTTTCATCTTCTTCTTCATGTTCTTGTAATTATCCGAACTTATCGGAATGAAATCTTGCACATACGCAACAATAAAGTGATATTAATATCGTAGCATTTAAGTTTGTTACGAAATTGAGTCTACCCGAGATTAATTGAACAATGAAGTTTTCTACTGTGTACACACTCCAATTATCGATGCAATATTGGAACAACCTCTATTTTTCTTAATTCGGTCTCGAGTACCTATGGCTATAAAAACTCGCGACTCGTGGTGAATCTGAAACGCCCCGTGTATAATGTAATTGAACAAAAGTTCTGTTTTAATTAAAAAGAGAAGAGGTAGCCGGACCGAAAGGACAATCGAGAACAGGCGGTGGTGGCGACTGTTCGGGGCGGCGGGGGGAGGAAGACAGCGGAATTACTCCGTATTTCCGCGAGGATTAAACGTTCGGCCTTTTTGTTTTTGCTCAAATGTTCCGGATTTTCAGATCGCGGCAGCTCGGAGAGCTAACTCGAAAAATTCCACGGATTCTTGCACGACGAGCGGTAGCGCGCTCGCGAGTTCGCTCGATGCGCGTGTGTTCTCCACCGGAGGGTTATATTGCGTAAGACAAAGAACGCGCGAGGGAAATGGAGGCGGTGCGGGCTACATCACGTGTCGCGCGCGCGGACGACGACGGAATCTTTACGGCAAACACAGAACGCCGAAGGGATTACGCGCAAGAGTTTCGTTAAAAAGTTCCCGGTAACGAAGGATTTACGGCCGTGCGAGACGAAGGTGGCGTGTAAAAACGCCGCCGGGACGCTCTCGCCGAGGGAAGAAGGCTGAGCGAAACACGGCAAAGTCCGCGTTTAAATGGAACGAAATCGCACGTGACCCTGCGTAAATTCAGGGATACCGTCGTGCAGCGCGAAGTAATTTAAAATGGGAATTGTAAACCCACCTCCCTCGGGATCGCGTCCTCCTCCGCCTATTGTGATACGTATCAAAATTACGCATTATATCTCATAACTCGAGCGCGAGCACGTGTTCTCCCGAAACAAAAGTTAGCATAAAAGTTTAATATTGGGCCCGTGTATTAAAATTAGTTTGAAATGCAAAGATGATAAAAAATCAATTTCACATTACTCTCGAGCGAATCATGGTAGGTAGAAGGTAGGTGGGAGGAGCCAAAGACAGTTTCAGACACATACAGACAAATGTATTTAAGTGTGCGACGCAAGAGGATCTTCTCCCGATGAGGGAGAGGCACGGCTCTCCTCTCTCTTCGGGATACTTATCAGATCGGAGCACGCGCCTATTGATTTTGGCTTAAATGGGGAATCCGCCGGTAGATAGAAGTTAGAGAGAGCCGAGTCTAAGAGGAAGAGCGAGCTGCACTCTCCGATAATACCCGCGAGTTTCTCTCGTACACCGAGCGTCACTGTACGTCGCTATGCCGCCGTAAAAAAGGGAGCGTGCGTAATTGCGCAATTAAGGACGTGATTACCGAACGCTTGATGAAAATACGTCGCAGATTGGTACCGAGAAAAAAGATAAAGCGGCTTCTTCTCCAAGGAATTTGGCGGTAAACGAGAGTGCGGATCGAATGTCTAATAGGGGTTTGAAGCAAAATCGTGGAAAAAAAGAAAAGAAATAAAATACAAGGTAGGTAACAGTGATACAAATAATCTTCATAAATAAAAGGTGTGGGATTCTTTCATATAAATACCCCACCCCCGCTATCATTTTTAAAAGATTGAATCTGTCCCTAATCGCTCATTATCGGTGCGTCGGGAAATCGTCTTAAAACTTCCTCGAAATATTCCCGAGGTGTTTCTATTTCCACTGCCGGGACAGATTTCGCTCTTGCCAGTAATTTTTTTTACGCACCACGCTGAGAAGGCCCCGGACAATTCCGTTTGTCTCAGGATACGCCCGCTACTTTCGTTCCTTCGGTCTGAGAGAGATGCGGGATCTCCGCCGAACGAACGAGAAAAATAAAAAAAAAGAGTCGGTTATACGCGCGCCTCCGGTGTACCGTGGGGATTGTCTCGTTAGCATAATCTGTGGGATCCTTCCAATGGTTTTCTTCCCAGTCCACCTTTATACTTGTATTCTTTTTCTACGTACACGTCCTCGTCGAATCGTTATTTTTCCCAATACGTTCCCAGGAAAATGCTCGCAATGCCAGCGTGTTTGCAGTTAAGGACACTAAACGCAGTAACTGTGTTTCAATTTCCTTAACCTGGCGCTGTCTTTACAGCTTCTCGCAGGTGGGGATATTATTAGGCGATTTTTATAGTCTCAGTTATACGAGCATTTTTTTAAATCTCGGATATTAATGCGCAGATTTATTGACGAAAATATTTGAAGTTAATCACTAAAATCTTTTAATAAAGACCATTAATAGCTGCAACATCATTATTGATACTCATACAAATTTTCTGAATAAAAATCATTAAACAAAATATAAAATATAGAATTATAGAAGTTTTAGAAAGTTTATTTACTATTTGCGCTGCAGCACTTTTAATTATTCTAAAAAATTCTATTTCACACCCAGTGTCCATAATATTCACCCATAATATTCATTGCAACTTTATTCCGCGTTCATGTATTCGCGTCTACTGAGCCAATTAACGGTGGCCAAACTTTTTTTTAGCGCGCGGCTTCAATAAATTCTATTTTACGCTCTCTCCATTAAAGACATCCATTAGCTTCTTCATATATCTCCGCCAGTAATTTTCATACAAATTTCATGTTTTCAATTTCATGTCTCTTATATCTCCATATCAATGCGATATATCGTTATTTTCTCGTAATATTTATTACGTGGTATTACGGCAGTTACACGCAATTTCGCAGTCTCGCGAAAAGGATTCCGAAGTGTGTGTGGTCGGTTAACTACGTTATTCTTTTCGCGAAAGAGGCTCGGCGACGATTCGCGACGCTGCCGAAGAAAAGAATAAACTTCTCGCGTTGCAGCGGAGAAACGCATTTGCTTAAACGTATTCGGACACTCGTTTATTTGGCCCGCATCCTTCAACGGCTATCTCCAACCTTCCCCCTGTCCTGAATGCCAAATGAGTTCCCCGTGTACCGCCTTCGGGCGTCTCGCGAAGAAGCGAGTTTTGCCATCGCGCGGGACGCGCTGCCAGCAGCGGAAGGAAGACAACTTTTCCACTCCCTATACTACACCGCCAGCCGTGCGACGGTACCATTCGATGCTGCGCTTCGTTTAAAGTCGTAAAAGCGATATAAAGCGATATAAAGCCTTCTTTCGAGTGACTAACTTCCTCATTTTGCTTTTTATGCTCCGAGACGCGCGTCCTGACTATCGACGCCTCGGGCGAACTTGAATATGTGACGCTTTATTTAGAATCAATTCTGCGGCCCGTGTTCGTTGAATACATAAAGCTGTTTTGCGATTATCGCGCTCACTTTTTCCTTATTCTCGAAACAAAAAGACCGAGTATACGCATTCAAAAATAGATCGCGGCACGCGGAACCTCGCTGTATGTTGATCCCGGACTTTTTCCTGCTGTTTCTCTCTCTCTCTCTCTCTCTCTCTCTCTCTCTCTCTTCTCTCTTTCTCTCTCTCTGTTTCATGCAAAATCGTATCATCACGATTTTCACATTGGCGCGACGCTCACGCGTGTTTAATTTAATTACGGTGTATCTCGCTCGCGGACATGCGAATAATTACGGGAAAAAATATAGGCGTGTAGTTCGCGAGAGAGCGAAACTGTAACATATTCGGCGCGTTTCAAACGGTTTCACCCATTAAAATCTTCCGGCAAGTGTGTGCAACGCGAATAATGCAGCTCCATGACGCGAACGTCGATGCGTCCTCCGCGAAGAATTCGAGCCTCGCACACACAGACTGTCACGAGGCGCTCCAGAATCTCCTAGCTTCATTTTAATGATAAATCCTTTGCTCAACGTAGGATGAATTTTTTCTCGGGCGAAAAAAAAATTATTATCGTAAGAGATTAAAAATGAATGAAATTTTTTGCTGGCGAATCTCGTGCAATTAAATAACAAGAACCTATATTGTCCTCTTATAAATTTAAGTAAATTTCCTTCTTTTTCAGAATCCGTTTAACGGGTTAAACATTGAGTGACTAAAAAAAAAGAGGAAAAAGTTGAAGATAGCTGAAGATAGTTAAAGATAGTGAGCTAAACAAGACTGATCGAGGATCGCGGATCGGAAACGCCTCTCAAGTTTGACGACGGTATTAATACGATATAGTATCGGCCTTGTTAAGTTTGACAACACGATATGTCGCTATCGCGCGACGCCGCCGCCGCCGCCGGTCCCGATACGAGGGAAAATTATTAATTCTCCGATAGAATTTGAATGTATCCATTTGCATTAGTCAACGGCGGAGTTACAGCGGCATTCAGTGCAATTGTCGTGACATTTTCAATTATTCCGGTGCCGGCCGGCGTCGGATAGCCCGAGACGAACTTTGTCCATATCGTGCCGCGCCAGTTACATCCACCTTGCTTGACGGATTACGCGGATTACATGCGTCCCGCGCGAACTTCGACGATAGCATTTGATATCGTTGCGACGTAACATGGCAAACATATCTTATTTCTTAGCTTGTTACGACGTTCTTGCAGGAAGAAAGAGAAATTTCATAATCTTCGGTAAACATAAGTATCAAAGTATCCGATGTATATTTAATATAAAAATTAATTTCATGACGAACGTTTCATGAAAATGCGCACTTTTATCTCTCTCTCCATCTCATAAATTACTCTCTTTGAATGCCCGAAAATCACAAGCTTGGTGTAACGAATGGACTAAGCTTCCGTAATGAAAACGCTCGATGTTTATACGCGTAACTTATCGCGCTGCTATTTTATGAGAATTACGTATCTCGCGATATTTAATTACAAACAGCGTATGGAGCTCCAATATACGCGGATGTATCATCGGTAAATCCATCAAAATTTATGCGAGCGCAACCTATCCAATCTTTCGCTGAGTTTTTTATAAAAGAAAACTCGGTTGCAAATCTGTCAAAGAATCAGGACATTAATTTTTCTCTGAAAAAAATCAGCGCTGGAAATACAATTTGTATCTTTTTCGTAACTTTTATATATTTTTTTATTTTTATCATTTTGTCCATAAGTAAATAGTAAATAAGTAATGTATACAGAGATAATCTTGATCCTCAATGTAATATTAAATTAAAAATATAGATTTTATGGTTAGATAACAATTGATTTCAGTAAGACGGACAATGAGTCGAACGACGAGACAACATAATTTTTCTAGCGTCGATAGTTCGGATATTTAATTTCAATTCAGCTTATTGCGTTTCAATACGTACATCCACATAGAAATCGATGTGGGAAAACCGGCGCCGCGAATCGCTGATAATGTCGCGAGCAATGACGAACGCCCGAGACTCGTAGGATCCGCCGTGAAGGCGAGGATCCTGCATGAAGGCGACTGTCGGCGCGATATTGAAAATGGAAGCTGGCACTCTCTCCCGCGTGTCATCAGCGCCGTCGACCGCCGATGAAGATGGAGCGGATCGAAACGATACCTCGCCCCGCATGATCCTCGCGGAGGATTCGCCGAAGCCGAAAGCCGATATAAAAGATTTTTGCCAACTCAAGGAGCTCGTAAATCTCGCCCGGGAAACGTGTGGCGAGAATTGACCGCCGACGAGAATGCGATCTTATGAATGTATAAAGATTGGGCCAATTCGCATCGACCGTGAATTGATTTTATCTAAAAAAAATGGCTCCCCTATATATAAATATATTAATTTTTATATAAATAAATAGAGAGAGGAAAGAAGACTTGATATATCATTTTATATAAAAATTGTGAAAATCTAAAAACAAGTTATTAACAGTATTTTTTATGTTCAATTAGACATGTAAAAAGTCCAATTTACCTAATTTCTTTGTTTGGTGAATTTATGATGAAATAAACTGGAGTCTCTCAGTTAAAATGGAAATTTCGTTCCTGACACATATCGGAAATCTATGAAAAGTGCCAAGGAATAATGCGGATATAGTACATTGGAATAAGAATAGCCGATGTCACCGCGCGATTTAAAAAACCAGACAAAATATCTACTCGGTTTATCGAAAATATCGATTAATACATTCAATTTTCACCACGAATAAAATAATATTAATCTTTTTCATTTTGACTTGAATTTTTATGCATTTGATGTAAAAGTGCGGATAAAAATTTTATAGCGCTCTTTTTCGAAGGCAAATTGGACATATCAAGAGCGTATTGCGAGATTATGGGGAGGTGCGCGTTGGGGGACTATAAAGTAATATTTTTAGATATGCATGGAAAAAGGAGTGGAAACATCACGGTTACGCGACATTAGGCGAGCGCATTAACGTTCGCATTTGTAATTATTACGTTAATCGCGCGATTATTATCGCGCAACGCTGTTCCGCAGTTTTGCAGTGATATTCGCGTGGTCGGCGCGATATGCCGTTAATTGACGTTTCCGTAAGCAAAAAATACAGATAACGAAATAAATCGAGAAAAATTGCGAACATAATGACGTGGCACCGCGCGCGCGAGAATTCCGCGTCGATACTCGTGTAGAGAAACATCGGTCGCGTTATTTTCCCACGCGTTGTAATAAAAAAAAAGAAATATACGCTTTTTTTCTCTCGCTGCGACTCGGAGCTTACAGACAGAGCTGAAACGCGCTTCGTAAAAATCCCGTAAATTCCCTCGATTCAAAGAAATACCGTAATACTATTTCGTACGATCTCGCGCTCAACCCTCGGAGAGAGGGCGGAACAAAGTATCGGAAGTGAAATAAAGAGAGCGGCGGAGCAATAATAAGACCGACAATTAAAAATAAGAAATACCGCCGAAATTAATTACGCCCTCGTCTAAATCCTTCGGTCTCTCTCTCTCTCTCTCTCTCTCTCTCTCTCTCTCTCTCTCTCTCTCTCTCTCTCTCTCTCTCTCCTCTCTTTTAATTCTCGGCGGACAAAAGAGTCGGCATTTTAATACCCACGGAGTCCTTGCCCGTATATAGGTACACTATTATATAATCAACTCAGAAAAGCTCAGTCAAAGAAACGCCGCGATTCTTTCGCTTTAGAAATGTACAGTAGTGTGTCTCGTGCAACAGCAGACATACCGAAGGAGAACGAAAAAAGGACTGTTTAAGTAATTAAAAAAATAATAACAGTGAAAATAATCGAGAGCAAAACTTCTAGTACGAAGAGCAAAATCTCCAGAAGTTGGTAAAGATATAATTAATTAACGGCCCCTCTTCCAGGAGAAGAAGTGATAAATATGACGCGCTATATACGCTTAAGGGCTAACCGTCGGCTGACGAATCCTCCTTAACGTTTTCCAGCGGCGCGGCGTTTCCGAAAAGCTCGAGGCCCGGTTACTTATTGCGGCTGCGGCTGCGGCTGCATCCCGCTGTGGAGCGGGAGATGGAGGCGAGGGGAGGAGGAGGTTTGGACGCGGCGGCGTGCCCGAGTAAATCACGGTGGATTTAAGTGGATCCTACAAACTCCCTCGCGCCGGGGCCACCCCCGACGATGTATCGTCCTGGGTAGGGTCGTTGCGGCGCCGCCGCCACCGCAGCGCGGATATAACCGAGTAAGAGATTCAGAGACGGGCGAGAACGGCCGGCCGGCGAGGTAACATCCGTTGCGTCTTATGGCCGCGGCTTACAACGGAACTTCGTCGACTCGGGGAAAGCTCACGGACAGAGTAGCGGATTACTCGCCGAGGGCCTAGGGCCTGACACATAAAAGGGCCTTAGGATGGATTATATAGAGTTTATCGTAACACGTGGGACCCACTTTAGATCGAGGGCGACACATGGGTTTCGAAGCGGGCAAGAAAAGAAAATTAAATCCGATATTGTAGAGATTGTAACGGTGACTCGAGAAATATAGATATCGACAAATTCATATTCTCTTGTTATATATTATATTATACGCATCTTGATGCGAAATACTGATAGCTGAGAGTTGATATTTGAAATAAGCATTTTAAAAATGCCGTATGTTAAATAGTTTTATTTAATTCTTGAATTGTTGAAAGAAAATTAGAATTTTACTTAGACGGGAGAAGGAAGACACCATTGTAAACTCTTTACTTTTGCCCAAGGAAATGTCTGAGATGTCTGTTATAAATGACAGAAATGTCGATGGTTCAAATAAACATCCTATAAAATATCGCGCATGACTCTTTTATATCGGCCATCTAACCATAACTATCTCCATATTTACATCGTATTCCGCAGCAAATATTCGAGCGCTATTCCCGCTTCGACGTAACGGTTCAGCACACTCGCTGTCGTCAGAACAAACAATATCGCGAAGGAAAGTTGTTGTACGACATCGGGAGAATTTCCGTGGCTTCCTCATGAAAGTCGGTGCGGTTGAAGGCGACGCCTTCGTGCGTCCCTTTTCGATTCATCCTTTTCCCTGGACCTTCAATCTCGTCCTTTTTCTCGTCACGACGATGTGACGCGGCTCTCCCGCCGTTACGACGGTCCATTTCGCTTCCTTCGCTCGTCCCGGCTATTTCATCGAATTATGAGAACCGCCATGGCTTCTCCCGTGCTCGGAAATACCGTGACTTCCGGATGACATCGCGAGAAGATCGGGGACGGTAAACGCCAAAAAAATGATCAGAAATTTTTCGCCTGAAGACGATAAGCAGAAATGGCGTCTCTAACTTATCAAGATAGTTGACTTAATAACTTGAGCTCTTAATAACTCGGCTATTCGTTGGATAGACAAAGTTATAGACACATGTCAAAAAATAACAACAATGTGAAAGAATATTCATTTCTTACGAGATTAGAAAGCGTGAACTTTGTGTGAATTCTCACATTCGGGATTTGGCGGGCGATGTCTCAAACAACCTAAACTGTAAACGGATTACGAGAGACTCAGGGTGCAAACATGAAGAGAAAGGGAGACTCACTCACATAAGCAAAGTTGCAGGACCGCGGCGAAGAGGGCTGCGAGTTTCCGCGCTGCCATGAGAGTCGACCAGTTTTCTGATGAGTCTTCGGGACACCAGTCGGCGATCTGAAAATAGACAAGAAATATTTTTCAGTAAACATGCATATTATTTTATTTATTAACATATTATTTATTTCCACAGTTTTTTATTTTAATCTTTCCCTATAAAAAGGAGAAAGAGAGAGAAAGAGAACACGTCAATTTTAATTATCGTTTATTTTAACTCTTTCGATACTCTTTGCAGAAATGAAAGGATTGGCGAGGGAGAAAAAGGGAGCAGCCGAGGGAAAGTGGTATATAGCGGAAATGGAAGGAGGGTGAAGGAGCAAAAGATCGAAAGTAGCTTCGAAGCAAACTAACCGCAACGCCAGGGGTTCGACTGTAATTAATGACCACCTCGTAGTTATCCTATCACCAATTAAGGGAGTTACGCCGAGAGAGGCGTCTTCTCGTTATTTCGACGGGGTTGAAGATCACGGAAGCATCGTAATACACGCGCACTCGTGACTCGGCTGTCACGAACGGGCGCATATGAACAATAGTTCATGAAAACCGATTAAGCATTAAGCATTGGCGAGGAGCACGTGAGGAGAGTCCTCTGCACGGTCCCTCCTTGACATCTCGGCTAAAAATAAAACAGCTTTTAAAAAAAGATTTCTCTTGAATAGAAAAGAAGACAGAAATAAGATGTATTAGGAAAATACAAGAAGAAAATATCTAAGAAAATGTGCTAAATAAATAATAGTTAGTTTTATGTGTTAAATTTAGATAAGGAAACCAGAAATGGCTCAGAGAGAAGAGAGAAATGTATCTATTTTATTAGCGATTCCCTCATACAGCGCACAATGTAAACAACACAGACGGAATAATAGTAAGCTCTCAGGAAGTTACAGGTTGTAGCAAAGTAAAGTATATTTAATCTTTGTTATACTGGAAGTTGCACTCGAAGCTGTTTTCCAAGGTGGTTGTTGACTAATACTAACGGCACAATCCATATTTTCTTTTATCACATTACTGCCTTTTTCAACTTTTCAAACACTATCTTGAAAGTAAACGCCATGATGAAAAACTTCAATATAACGTTTCAAACTTTTCCAATCCCGTAATAAAGATCTTTCTAAAAACTTGTGTTTTCGAAAACTGTGTATATAATTGTACGTTCGAGATTAAAAATCACGGCAATTATGAGAAAACATTAAAATAAAATGTCCAATGTCACAATTAATATTAACTAAAAGATTTATAATATGTGTGTATGTGTGTATCTATACGTAATACGAAGTTATGAAATATTGATTGTAATAAAATGTTCAGGGTGAATGTTCAGAGTGTCTTTCGTGGAACCTTTTGCGTCAGATAACGCACTATTCTTTCCGCGTCCTGCGGCAGTACGCTTTTTCCTCGTCGGCGGAACATCCGCCGACTCATTCCGCGATGTCGATAAAACCGCGGATGAGGAATTTTTATTCCCTTGCATGTCACGCGATGAAAGAAAGTGTCGACGCGCAGCCATCGATCCCGCACGGGCCGCACCTGCTTCCAACGCAGATCAATCTGCGATCCACTATCACCTCCGAGAGTTACAATTTCTACGATGCACTAATAGTGTAGCCGAAGTGATGCACGTAAAAATGGATGAGTTGAGCATCGACGCGGCGAAGCGTCTGTCGTTCGTCCAAATAATGCATGGTTACCCTGGCGAAAATAATCTGTTTATTAAAAGAACTGCTGCTTTTAAAACACCTCGTGAACATTTGCAACACTTCGAAAACACCACACAACACTTTCCGAACGCCTATCAAACGTAGCCGTGAACATCGCATAAACAATTCCATGTTTAAATTTACATCTCATAAACAATTTAATAAATATTTTAAAGCTCAAATAAAACATCTACTCAACACTTAAGTAACTTCATATAAATTTTCAATAAACATTATTTTCGCCAGGGATATTGATTTGCAAGCAATAAAATTAATTAAAATAAGAATGCGCGTCCGTATATTTTCTTGTATGGCTCATGCAGCAATTTTTTAGACTGAAAAAAATGTAAAAAGATAGCTTTTAGAATAAAATGCAAAAATCTAAATATATTATCTATATACATCTCAATAATAGCAATAAAAAATTAATTAAAATAAGAGTGCGTGTCCATATATTTTCTTGTATGGCTCAATTTATTAGACTGAACAAAATGTAAAAAGATAGCTTTTAGAATAAAATGCGAAAATGTTATCTACATATATATGTAAATAATAGCAATGAAAATAAAAACAAAATATTTGAGCATTCTTTAAAAAAAAAACACACATTTACATCATTTCACATTTTCAATCTATATTTTCTAGCAGAGTCGATTCTCTCGAGTACGAATATTGTGGAAAATCGTAAAAACTTTTTCTGAGATACTTAAATATAAGCTTTTCAAAATAAGAGATTTTTCGTGCGTGTGTGCGTCAGTCGTTTACACGATCGCGACATTCTAAGGTTGACGAGGGAGAATCCAATTTTTAGAAGGCTTCCAAAATTCTATTGTGTATCCCATACAAGAGTAAAATTCGTTGTCCGCGTTGAGTTTGCATGCAAACGCAACGCGAACAAATAAGCGTCACAACGCGCAACGCCCGCTCGACGTTTCGGTTCATCCGCTAAACGAACATCTCTCTCTCTCCCTCTCTCTTTCCCTCTGGACGGCCAATACAAGCCGCTACGCACATCCATTCCCGATTCCGACAACGTCATCCCGCCAACGGCCGGCGATGCGACGCGATGCCCATAAAGCATCAAAACGACGCTTTGTTGCGGCAGCTTTATGGCGTAACGGCTGATGCGCGGCGGCGACGGATCGATTCCCTATTTGTCAGCAGTCATCTCGGAAGACAATCCAACCCCCGCGGCCGATGCATCGGAGGCGCGCCTGGAGGAAGAGGAGGGCCGCGTCGAAGAAAAATGAAAGATGGCAAGGACGGGGAGCGGAAAGGGATGGTTATATGGAGTACAGTCGGAAAGGCGCGATTGATTTATCGCAAAAAGAGGCCGCGGTAAGTGGACTATTTTTCAATGAATCGGTCGAGAAGAGAGAGGGAGAGAGAAAGAGAGAGAGAGAGAGGAAGGTGGGGCCCCCGATGGAAAAATGGAATTTTTCCGTGGGAAAATGGAATTTTGAGCGCACCGAGAACCGCCGAGAGGAGTGCCAGCCGTCATACGTGCCTCAGTCACCCTCCGGTGATTTTGCGGGTGTTTCGATACTCCCAAGAGTGGGACGACGGTGGTTACGGTGGATGGGATACATACGCCGAGGGAGGGGCGGACAGGGGGACGGAGAGGCGTGGGACGCACCGTAAGTTATGACTTTCGTCTCGCTCCCGCCATCGCGCTGCCGCACCGACGGCTCTATGAATGTATGCATGAGATACGAACTTTATGCTTTATGCATTGAACGCGCCGGTGATAAGAAGTCGCGCGCGTACGGCCGACGCGACTCCACATTTCGCGCTGGCGAGCGCGGGAGCAAAGAGAGAAGGCGGGCCCCCTCAGTCCAGATAGATACTACTTTGTTAATCAGAATAAGGAATATCCCAATATTTTTTCGAGATAGCGCTTATTTGCGTAATTTTAAAATCTGTGAAGCCAAAAGCAGCATATTTTCTCTCGATTATAGAGCAAATCCATCGTGGATCATCATTCTACGATCATATAATCATGTAATGTACCTATACCGCGGCAGATGATAAACACAAATTGTCTTAACATTGTAATGTTAATTATATAATTTCTAAATTAAAAGTGAGGAAAAATAGGATTTTAATTCGCAAAATCAGCTACAGAGACGGAATTGTACAACGAAGTCTTGTACCTAACTTAATTTCACGTGATTTGATTTTAATCGGATTTCAAGTCGGGAGTTTGTTGCCACCGAGATACTTAACGCTGCAAATGAAGGAGTTGCGAAAAATTCTAGACGGAAGATCTGCGTTGGTCTCGAGATATCCGTAATTGAAAGAAAAGGTATCATATAGCTCCGAGACAATTTATACATCCTGCGATCGATCGCGCGCGCAGTCATGTCTGAAAGACAAATCCCTTTGAGTGCCAACTGCGAGCTGATAGCCGATTGCAAATAAAGGATTGAAGACGGCGTTTAATAGAGACACGAACGTCGCCCACAAAGTACACAGCGGCCAATATAGAGACCCGTGTCTTATCACATATCTTCGTATGTACACCGCGTACTCAAGCACCGTTCCGTTACCCGAAGTCATATCTCTGGGATTGAGTAATCATTTTCCGAATAACATCTAGGATAATTTTATTAGAAAGTAGACCAGGCACCAGATTGAATTTTTGGAATATTGAAGCAATCGATTAATTATCTGGGTACTGTTTAATTACTAAATTTTTCGATATTGTATTCAAGCGTACATTCAAGCAATATCCGAGGAAGCTGAATTCATATCCCAATCCTTCGTATCAAAGCAATCATCTATCAATAGCATACAGATGACGCTTAATAGAACCGCATTCGCATTTCGAGTCGCACGTTATCGAGAAACGGTAGCGCAGAAGCATTTCTTCGGCGCGGCATTGCTTTTAATCGTAAGCTATAAAGCCCTCGGTAAGCCTCGGCGTGCAATCGCGGCAAGGTTGAGGGAACGAGAAGGAAGTGGAAGTCTCGCCGTACGAAACGTTTATGGACGAGAAACGCGCACGATCGGACGATTACTCTCGGCGCGAGACGCCCTGCGGCGGTAATAACTGTCTCCGCTCGCGAAATGAAGAGACAGTTAATCTAATCTTCGTAGTAACGACAGCGACGCCGGGCCCTGGGATTTATTCGTTCGTAACGACGTAAACCGTACAAATTGGCGACTGGCGCACGCCGCCCTAATTGCTTTCCGCGCCTCTCTCTCCGGATATACGCGTGATAAATCTTTAAACATTAATTCGATTGTTAAGCGTGCGCACGGGGCACACCTGCGCTCTCAATACTCGTCCACGGCGAATTCTTAGCCCCACGGTACCCACATTTGAAATCAAGTTACCAGGCCTGGATTCGTAAATGTGAAATGACGCAAACATGTTTTGAATTTTTATCGATGTCGTAGAAGATTCATGTCTAAACAAACATCATTGTTATTTTAAAGTTATTTTATGCCCTCTGCTACAACTTTTATCGTAAAATGTATTTTCAATACCAGATTGAATATATTTTATTTAAAATATTACCGGTTTATATTATTTTTCTCACGCACAGAGAAGTGTGGGAGGAAATATCACAGGATACTTTTAAATATTGGCAGGAATTTAAATACAAACAAACGCGATGGCTTAATCCGTTCTGCCGTCGCGGCGTATTTTACGTTAGCCATTATTATCGAATCAATTTCGTCAGGACGATCGTTACTTTTGCCTTTCAGTATCTACCACCTCGCGCGAATTAATATGTTCCGTAATTTCGCCGCCATTAGCGGGCCGCGCGCATTGGGATGATAAAAACAGCGTAATTATTAAAAAGTCGCGTACTCTCGCGTCACAACGACGTTCGTGTTTTCACCTTCCATGACGTTCCAATTATATTTTTAAAAGCTCCCTCGCACAACGTTCGCGTTCGGCGTCTCACACACACACACACACACACACACACACACACACACACACACACACACACACGTACCATTTATGCGCGCGCGTGTTTCAGCGGCGCGTAGAGGTACCATGCTTTTCAAGGTAACATCGCCAGGATGGTGAACCTTGTTACGCGACAAAGTACGCGCACTTTTAGCCGCAATTCCGTGTCATTTGGCGGCCGTTAATGAATATGACGGGGGCGGGATAGAAGAGGGGGTTGGAGGATCTCTGCCGCGCGCGCGGAGGAAACGCGATCGAGAAGAGCCGTTTTCGCGGTAGCGGAAAACAGGAACGGAGCCAACTTCGTAATGCGAGGAGCTCGCCGCATAGAAGGCCGGCTAAGCCGCGCTTAGCAACTCGTTTGTGGAAAATTTGAAGTACGCAGAGAATCCCTACGGGAGGGCGAGTGCCCGCGGAATTTCTATCGCGTGGTCCGAAGTGCATTATGCCAGGCGGAATCGAAACTCTTTCGCGGAGCTCCCGCTTAATTTCTCCCGGGCTACATGCATACACAGCCTCGCTCGCGAGAGACTCGGGGATGATATCCTACTTGGATCCTACGCAGGACAGGGCGGCAGTTAATTCAATAAGGCCGCGCGGAACGAGCGCGAGCGAACGAACGAGTTCATCCAAGTTAATTCATCAAGCGACTTTCTTTCTGCCCCGAACATGCCATGTTTTTCTATTTCGTAATTTAAATATTAATTCTAAATGATAATTGCGTAATTTGGAATAATCCAAATTTATCTTCGTGAAAACGTGCTTTGTATGATATATGAATCCACTCATTAGATTAACTTGAAATATTTCGAGGCAACTAATTAAAAAATATATACATATATATGGCACTGAATAGCTCTTTTTGCCTTCACAATACTGCTATTGTGGTAAAAATCGAGAAAAGCCGAAAATTCGCCGAAAAGCGCGTATAATGATTACCCATTAATCTTTGAATCGAGGCAAGAAATCAAATCCACGCGGACCGTTCAAAATGCAACTCGATATGGCTGGTGCAGGCTTCCCGTCGACAGACCGAGGTCGCGCCGCGCGACATAAAACGGCATATATTCAATTCGAAATAACAATGGGGGGGCTCTGTCGCGGACACTCCGGCGTCGATTAAACGACTCCAATTTGGAAGGTAAAACCACCGAATTTGATTTCGCGCGCGTTTCTATGCGCGGAAATCCCTCACTGTCAGCTCGACCGCCAGTTTCGAGCGTATGTACGAAATAATCGTATGAAAATGATGGACGTGCGATAGCGTAAACTAAATTGGGCCGCGGCCAACGTAAAGACGAAAACGTTCCTCGTAAAAAAAAAAATATATTTTCACGCAATAAAATAAGTCGAGAGTCTATCCAGTTACATAATTACCATACGTACGTATCACTATTGTAGCAACTATTGGGCAAAATGCAAGAACGTCGCAGAAAGCTAGAATCTGGCATTTCTTCATATAATATTTTTTACTATTATCAATATTCTTTGCCATTATTGAATGTCACTTGATGTAAGGTAGGACATAAAATAATGATAAAATTAAAGAGCCACTATTGAACTGGAGTCCAATTAAAATAATAACAATATAGATTATAATTTATTTTTGTACAACTTGCCAACGTAATTAATTGATGATGCTAGGATCGTAGAGTACGGGATACACAAAAAGTACATAAATACACCGAGGGTTAATGTCGCGTAAAAACGGGCTTTTACGAGAAATTTCAACCAAAGTTTGATCGTTTAGGTAAATCAGCGGCTTTTTTATTTTCCTTTGCGCGTTTGATCGGACATCCATCAGTCCGCGCCATCACTGTGTATATTTTACTGTTAATATATTTACCGTTATATTCACTCAGAATCGATATCTGCGATTTACGTCTTGTAATGTCGTCGCAGTATTATATTATAACGCGGCACGTACGTCGCATTTATAGATGTAATTGCGCTTGTTTATATCTCGCTAACATAAATTAATGCAACGCTATTTCTGGACCGGGAATTTCCGGAATTTCCTCGAACCCGACGTAATTCGTTCGTTGTCGCGGTCGGCGAGCACGCAAGACGCGAACTGGTGTAGCCCAACGGCGCAATCTAAGAAAATAAGCGGCGATCTATCGGACGGAAAATTGCATCCAGAATTGAAGAGCGCGAAGGCAAAAGGGTCTCGGGAGTAAAAAGAATCTCGAGTCGAGAGACGGAAGTGCTTAGCAATCGGTGAGTATTCTACATAAAGCAGAATGTGTAAGTTCACAACCATACTCACACATACCCACACGATGCGATTGGGAAGCTATACTGGTCCATCCGTACAATCGATCATATTTTCAAAAGAGAAAAATTTAAGGCGTGGTAAAATAATTATACGTGCTCTCTCTCTCTCTCTCTCTCTCTCTCTCTATAATATAATTACATGATAATAAAATAATTAATAAAATACAATAAATCAAAGCCTCAAAAGAATTTTCCAAGACTCATGTCTCGGTTTACGTCTTTCTGACGATAAACCCTGTAACCGCACGGCATTGTCCATTCATCCGCGTTCATCCGCGGAATTTTTGTTAAAACGCGAAAATGGCACAATGTAAACAAGTCAGCGTGTCGCGTCGGGCTTGCGCAGCTCAGGTGACAGTTGTCCCGCCGCGCCGGCCGAATAAATCTTTCTATTCAATGCGCGCGCGTTACGGAGTCGCTCTATTTACTCTCGTCTCGACACCGCGCCTCTCCTATTTCCGAATACACAACTAAAACCCACCCTTTCCTCCTCTCTTTCTCCCCTGCCCGTATGTCTTTTGCGTCTCGCGGGCTTTTACGAGAAATGGAACGACCGCCTGCATTCATAGAATGAAAACCTCGTTTCGCCACTTGTAACGAAATATCGCGCAAAATGAAACGTCCGACTGACTATTATTAACCGGCTGATTTCCTCTCCCCCGAGGGAGATTGGCAACAGCGAGCGCCATATTTATTAAATATTTCAATACCTGTTACTTCACTTCAGCGCTTTTCATACAATTTTTACGTAACAGCTAGGTTTTCCGTTTGATAAAAATTCATCTGGATAGACACATACGTTTTTTATTTAACAGCCCCATAAAAACTTTTTTTCGAAATATTTTATTAGTCTTTCAAATAACTACTAACATATTACAAACTTCGTTAATTATAAATTGCATAATTTATGCAACTCATAAATTATACAGTCGTATAATTAAAATAATTTTTAATTAAATCACATATGCATAAAACTGTTAACACATTAGTGAACTATATAATTGAATAATGCATTCATTTTCAAACGTCTTTTATTATCAGAGATTTAATAGATTTAACGAGATTAAGCAATTAGTGAACTTTATATTCTTTGAAATAACCATGACCATCAGTATCACGTACTTTAATTGACGTCTGAAAAAAGTGTCTGCAAAAAGTCGCAAAAACGAAACAGCAAATTTTAAATTTAACAATTTTACCCGCCACAACGGAATCGAAGAGCATTGTATCTAACTCACTCAATCAGTCGATTACTGCTTTTCACTTTATCAGAAATCGCGATGTCGCGCAGTACGTACGCCTCCCTCGTTTCTCCCGAGAGCAATCTGCGCGGGCTGCGAACGACCGTGAGACGCAGTGTGTATCGGTTGCTCTCAGCGGGGTGGGTCGTTTGATAAATTTTATGGAATCGAAGAAAGAACGATATTTTGCCCCAACAGCGTGCGCACATCGTGTAGGTGTGTTTTCCACGACCGTCTCCTCCTCCTCCTCCTCCTCCTACTGTTCGACGTTTGTACCTGCTCGTGACAGGTGGATCGCAGTTATTCAACCAGGCGATACGGCAACTGGTTACTCTCTCGTACACGTGCCCACCCCCGACCCATTTCCATCTCCCGCCCCCCGCGTACCGTGCGAATCATGATCTCGGTTTGCACGGCTCCAAAAGTCGCGCCTCTCTGTTCACTACAGAGATATTATCTACTTGCTAAAGAACAATAAAATAATATTTCCTAAAAAATTTTAATGCTATTTGTAAATAATAGTAGAGTATTGAGGTCAAATGGCGTTGGAAAATCTTAAGTATATAGTGTACGGGTCTATTTATAAGTATTTAAGCGCTACAACAATTTAACGATAATAGTCAAAATAATAATATTTTAGGCAAAAAATATCTTTCATATCATACAACAAATTATTTCTCAAAAATTGTTGCAAGTTCATAAATAATAATATTTCACGAAGTAGTATTACACTTAATTAACACCTTACTTGATCCAAAGAATTTTGTGACATATGTAAGAATATTCTTTGTAATACGGTTTCACGTTTGTTTACAATTCTCCGGCGTTCCGATAAGAACAGAATTGAACCTGGAAGACATACATGGGACAAGGACATGTGCCAACCTTCCAACCCCTTCTCGGAACGCCCGGAAGTCTAATCAGAAATGTTTCTCCTGCAGGCTCGGCTTCGCGATTCGTTTAGCCCAATCGCACACGGACCGTCGATTCCGCTTGTTACGGTCCTCCTTTGCGGAGAAATAAGTTGCCCGCGATTCCGCGCGTAGCGCGATTTCTTTCGATCGCAGGCACTCGCGTACGCCGATACCGGTTTTCGTATTACCTACACCGGTTAAACCCTTATTGCGCTCTGTACGTGTGTCGTATATGGCGCAGAATGATCCTCTCCCCCACGGCGCGGGCGCGCTGTAACTTCGGTATTTTCTACGCCGGGAATTTCAGCGGCCGAAATGTTTTCCTCGTCGAAAAAAGCTTTCGCGCAGCGTAAGTTATAACCACCGACCTTTGTATAGAGTACCTCTGCAACGAATTGGCCCGATTAAAAAAAAAAGCCTTGAAGTAAAGTATCTCTCCAATCTTATATACATTTTTATCACGATTTTTGTTAAACTATATTGATTAACACATTCCAAAAATTTATTCAAAGGAAATTCCATTTGAAATTAACTTCTATGTTTCAATATCCGATTTACAATGCTATAAAATTATATCTCTTGCCACAAGTGGAATTCTCCTAAGCCATTAAACCTTTCCGACCCAGCGAACTCAATCAAAGTCACATAAATTATGTCTTACTGAAACGGAAACGTACGATCCGTACGAAAACAGGTAATATTCTTTAACGGCTAATCCTCGAGCGTTTCTCGTTAATTTACGGACAATAAAATAAAAGGGATCTGAAATAACGCGAGTTAATATGACAAAACCAATTACGTAGCGAGATCAAGTAATTTTTTTTTTATTATGTTTGATTTTGTTTGAGCCTGCAAATCCTGATGTGTGCACCTTCGTGCATTAATTCGATACTTTTTAATTCGATTCACGTTAGCGTTACAAATTCCGCGTGCGTTGCATTCATAGAACCAGACGAATCCTTATTTCTATCGTATCTGTTATTGTACCACTGCGCGCTATTTGCGCCGCATAATTCAGCATCGTGAAAAATTCGTGGAACGCATCCGATCGATAAATTGGCTCGCGATTGAAATCGGACGCGCGCGCGCGCGCGTTTCCAGCGAGCTCCTCTCCGTATAAAGAGACGCGTTTTCGTTCCAGCCACTCGGAAACACTTTAGCGACGGGATAGCGAGTGTTTACCCCCTTTTCCCCTCCTCTTCCCTCCTGGAGCAGCATCTCGGGGTTGCGCACGCCGTGATTCCTTTGAGCATTCCACGATGGATGTGCGAACGTGCGCCCGCTCGTGCGCTCCGCATCCGTACGTCCTCTCTCACACCTCTTTGCCCTCGCACACCCTCCCATTATATAAACTGAAAGGATAGGTAGGTAGGTCCGACTATATTCGCGGTTTATATAATACAACATCGGGGACGCAGCGCACGTATGCAATTCCTCCATAATTCCTTGGTTTGCCTCATCCCCCATCGCGCCTCCAGCCGTGAAGGAAACGAGGAGGGAAGAAGAGGAGCGGTGAGTCGGGGGAGTCGATAATACGATTCCTCGTATGTCCTCGACATGAACACGCGCTGCATTTGCCAACCTCTTGCACCCACCTCGCGCGTCTCTCTACCCCCCCCCCCCTCAATCTCCGGAAAATCTAATCAACCGTCTTCTCCCTGCCGCCGCCAAAGTTCCTCCTTGCCTTTCCCTCCGCCGATCCTACTTTCGTCGTGCTCTTCTTCCATTTTGCACTGCATGTACCTATTCGATGCATCTTATCACGCGGCTACGTATCGAGAATGCACCTATATATAATATTCTGACAGAAGATATGGAAGAGACCCTTTATAAGAGCGCTAATCAATAAAGTGTAAATTGCTTAAATATAAAAGAGATTTTTATGATATCTTAATCTTGAGAGGGATCTACGAAAAAACTAAAGACGCGAGAATCTATTTTTTTCTTCATCCGGCAAATGAAAAAAAATTGTTACGCGTTATTTAAGACTCTGTAACGCCTTCGTAACGTCAAGCTTTCAACGCGTAACTCGAGGGTTAATTTCTCGCTGCAATTACTGCGTGCTGGGAGCTCGCAGAATGGATCGAAGCAAATTTATGCGAATAACGGGAGCAACATTGTTTCTCCCTCTCTCTCTCGCTTCTCTCCCTCGTTTTCCTCTCGTTTCCCCTCACCCTATCCTTTCCGCCCCATTTTAATTCTCGTTCGCCGCACGCCGGCGCGCACCGCGAATATCGGCGATTAAAGTGGCCTTAAAAGACCGACGGACCGTACGTCGCGTTACATGAAATATCCCCCGGTCGGCGAAGGTCCATTTCGACGGGCGAACGAGCAGCAGCTCGCCGGAACGATGAGGATGACGACGACGACGACGACGACGGCGTTCTGATAGCGGAAACGTGTTCCGGCACCACGCCGTGCATACAGAACGTGTCGCACCGCTACTTTTCTCGCGCGCGTCGAGCATTTTCGCCCCTAAAAAGCTTGTGGTCACCCTCAGACACGTCGTTCTGTAAATCAAAACCGACCGTCCGCACATAAACTATCGCTATCGTTCGCGAAGCGGGGTGAATCGCAGATTCTTAACGGCCTCCTCGCAAAGAGTAACCACTCACGATCACAGCGATTGCCTTCGAACGAGCTCGATTTTATGTAATACATCATGGCAAAACTGGGGGACAAAAGTTATCTATTATGTACGATGCGATGTCTCCGAAATTGGGAGTCATAGAAAGGAGACTTTCTGTTATTTAATGAGTTTATTTTAATACGGAGATTGAACCTCGCTGTCGATATTCAAATTAGAGACAGAAATAAAAAACTCATTAAGTCTTGTAACATTTATATTACTTAATATCTATCCATCCCGCGCTTTGAGGTCGAAATTGAGAAAAAACTCATTTTGATAAAAAGTGAATATCGAACGACGACGTATACGATATTAACGAAAAGTGTCAGTCGCCTCGTTCACGTTGCAATTTCATCGGCGCGACAAAGTCTAGAAAGCTGTAAAAATTATTACATCGTTAATCCGCCGTTACGAGCAACTGGAGAAGATTTCACGCACCGCAACGTACGGTCCGACGACCCTTTTAAAGCCACTTTAAATGCCAATATTTGCGCCGTGTGTGTACGTAAACAGAAATTAAAATAGGGAGCGAAGGGAAAGGCTGGGAGCGAACGAGGGAGGGTGCACCATTTGCATTGGGATACCATTCAACTCTTTTCGAGCGACACCTGCTTTAATCGGGACATTTATGCGCGGCGATGTACTCCCTTGAATATCATTTCGCTCATCGGAGCAAGTGAACGTCTCTATATATCTTTGTGAATAACGTGGACCATTTATTCCGAAAATGATCGACATTATATTTCCGAAATAAACTGATCATCTTTAAAATACCTGAAAATAAATGGAGACAATATTCGAAGGAAAAATTCATCGAGTATCGTTCCTCCACCATTTCGTATGACGTCTAATATACAATGTTTTAATAATGCTTTATATTGAGGTCAAATTTACACAATGAGTTCTCAGGACAGAAAAATAGCAACCAGAGGGAAAACTGCATACATTTCCATGCTTGACACGCGCGAGCCACGTTTATACCGCAAAAAATATGCGCCGTAAACTTCATTTTTCAAATGAGTGTTTCAAGTGCTGGAGGAACCCCGCCGCGAAATGCAAGCGCATCACACTCACACATTATCGCGTAAGCTTTACAGCCTCGGTTGTAAATTTCGCCAGCGTCGAAAAAAAAAATAAACAAGGTGCGAAAACGCAACGCGTCGATCCGCCAAAATTTACGACCCGCATGCCCAAAACGTCGCGTCGCGTCGTGAAAAAGACGGCGACGCGTTAATTTTCCCCGCTGAATTTTTCGCAGCTCGATCATCGTCTATATCTCGGTATCGCGCATTGTCAACGCCACGAAACGCAATTTTATGGGAAATAGACCGGGACTGTCATGAATCACGTCTCAGATTCGCGTTTGTCTGTAATATCTTATATATTCACGGTTTGAAAACTGCTTCAACAACTTTGACAAACGCTCCAACAAAGAAGATTCAAAAGAAAATAAAATATTTTCGGTGGTCCTATATAATTCGCCACTTGGATATTTCTTAATAGAGAACTTATTTAGCTTGCTAATGTTTGAATCCTCGAGAAGTCTTACGCTATCTCGGACTGAATACAAATTTACAGAGGCTGCTGGGGAAATTCCGCGCGAATAAACCACCGCCGCCGCCGCCACCGCCGTCAGACTCCAAATATCCCTTTCCGTTAATGTTCTTGAACCGTTCCAACCATTTCCGCACGGGAAGCGCGGCTGATATTCTTACTCCGAGCACGCGGCGCACGCGATTCTCCAACCAGCGCCGTTAATTATTTTCCGCGGGCTCTTGTATACCGCATAAAATGACGGATAAACTTCGCGATGTTCGTCTCGACGGAAGGCCACGTGCCGTGACACGGGCGGCAAACTCGATATTCCCGTCTCGGATGAAGCCGCTGCGACTGGCAGCAACAGCAGTGACTGCGTGTCACTCTTAGATAGCATCGTCGTCCCGTGGCTTTCGCGAATCTTTTCTTCCGGAGACGCGCAACTTCCGCAGAATCATTAATAAGATATCTTAAGTGCAACTTACAATTTCACCATCAGATCTTTTTCTCTAAAGAGTTTAAGAAAAAAAAAAAAGGTAAAAAGTTCTGCAGAAGGATATTGCCAGCGTAACTTTTTATATAGTTGATAATTAACAAGTATGCGTCTCAAAGGATCTAATTATAGAGAATTCGACAATTCAAGAATCAACGTACGTATATTAGTAGTAGCCAGCATTCGAAACGGGTTAATCCCTGAAAGCCCGGGAGCTCCTTTCACGAATCTGTCATTATTTCGTGTCGTGTTTTACGCAATTTCGAAAGTTGGCCGCTTTAGAAGCGTTTACCCTCGCATTTCTGGCGGGAGAACATTTCGAGTGTCGCGAATGGATTCAGAGAGGCGTAATCCTGGGGCTTTCGAAGTCACTGATCCTCCCCGATGAGAGAGCTATTCTCTTCGGGAAACCTATAGTAGAAAGCGATACGTTCGTACGAGGGCGCAAGGAAGTGAGCGAGCACGCGATTTTTAAGAAGCTCATTATGGAAATTTGCCAATAAGCTGAAATCGAACTCGAGATACTTTCACGTCAATTCTCCGACTGTTTCAAGATACTTAAAGCATGAAATTAAGGTACTGTTGATTAATTTCCTTTTGAACAGATCGATTGTAACAGGCAGCTTGATGAAAAAGAGAAGTATAAGAATAGAAATTAGATATCTGTTCTTTTTAACTATTTAACTATTTTTTTGCACTTGAAATAAGTTCTTTAAAAAAGGGCAAAAAATAGAAAATGCACTTAAAAAGAATAGAATACTGCGGAATAAATAAACTAAATGTAGGAATTTTTGTTTTGTTCAAAATGTTCAGATTATATTGTTCAGCTGTTCATACTTGCGTTATGAATAAGAAGATTATGATATTTCTAGTTGCGCATCGTGTTTAACTCAATTTCTCACCGCACATTTTCGCATGTCTTTCTAACATTCGTGATGCTGTCGGATTGGAACGTAAGAATTTCGTGAGTTTGCAAATAATTAATTACAACTCATAATATTTTTCATATAATTAAAGCACAAAATATTTGTATCACCTCACACAAATCTCCGAAGTTTCTTCAGCCGTTCCGAATTTATCCCGAGCAAATCCACAGATCTTCGAAATCGTATTTCGAGTCGCGGATCGGCTTCTAAAAATTTCATTATCAACTCTCCACGCATGGCGTGATTCGCGTTCGGCGAATACGCCGCGCTCGGGAAAATGGAGTGTCTATCGGAAGAGGGAGGAGAAATACCGCAGCCCTTCACCCTGCCATACGCACGCCGCACGGTCTCGTCTCGGCGTATCATGCCGCTCGGCTGCCCCCGCGAATTGATTCTTCTCCTCTTCTCGGCGAGGAGAGAGAGGAGATCCATCTCTCGCGAGTGCCGGGCACACGGGAGCGGCCGGCACGTGACGCAAAAATCCTTCGGACGTGACTCGCCATCCTGTATTCCAGTCAGGAATAGATAAGAAATCCCTCCTCTTCCCACCCCCATCCTCCTCCTCCTCTCCCTTCTCTCTCCCCCTCCCTCCTCCCCCGCGAGAGCCGACACGGTAATAATTATGCAAGGAATATCACGGTGCGCGCGCGCGCGCCGCGCGCCATTCGCATAGCAAGTGGACCACGTTTTCCCGTTAGAGCTGGAGTGACCCGCAAGTTTTTCCCGGGGATGATTTATCGGGACGAAGGTGGTTCCCGTGTCTCCCTGCCCTTCCCATCTGTCCCACTATTTTCGCATCCGCGAGAGTAGATTCGTTAGCTTCGCGAACCGCTTGATAATCACGTCAAACTGGTTCACGCTCGTACCCTAGAAGTACTTTAAATTTTACCGTGATGGCAGACAAGTTTATCAATTTAACTGAATGAGAAAAGCTGCCAGTTAATTAAAATGGATTCGCTGCACTACGGACAACGCGATGTATACATCTAATTACGTAATGTGAAAAAAAGTTAAAAATATTCCAAAAACAATGAGCGCTATTCGCCGCGGTGAGCCGTTGCCTCAACGAAGTGTTGACGACGTCGTCGTTGCCAGAAGTTCGAGCTACGAGGACCGACAACCGATCGCGCGGTGTCTTCTTTTTTTCTACCTGCGGCAAAGTCATAAATTCTTGCGTCAAACTTCGACCGATAAAGAATTCCTTACGATGTTATCCGCGGAAAATTTCCTTTAACGTGGCGTTGATGCGAGCGCCCGCTCCTTTCGAGGAATTTTAAAGAGCGAAGATTATCGATGGGCTTTTCTTTATGCGGGGAAACTTTCCTGTAACAAATGTAGGTGGGAAAGGAGATTCGATTGATTCCAAATCGGATCTGGCGAGCAATTACTCGACATAATGAAACTGTGATAGAATAAGCTCAATTTGTAAGTTCGTTGGAATTCGTTGTAACAAAAGTTTATTTCAGCCCCATTTCTTTTTTCGCTCGTAACTCTGACAAAAAAAAAATATTACGCATCCTTTAATTTACCTCCTAAAAAGTGCTAAATGAAAGCTGATGGTAATACCTAAAATTTTTACTAAAGCCCGGACGTCAAAATGATCTTGTTAACGTAGTCGTTTAGCTCTCTGACATAAAATTTTAAACAAGCGACGTAAAAATAACGGCGCTGCACGCGAGTACGAAAATATCGTTGACATTAAATGGCAGGATAAAGGGACACGACTAAACGTCTTTTCAAGCAGATGGGAACAAACTTCGCACACGTTATTTCGTGGCGCCGCGCCGCGCCGCGCCGCGCGCGAGTCGGGGCCTCCTCCTTAAAGTTATCCAAACATCTATTTCACGGGAAGTTTCAGCGACAGTCGCGCTGAAGTGGCAGAAATTCTCTTCGCCAGCCTCTCCCGACTAACTTTTATAATAATTTCATCGCGTCTGCATATTCGATGTTCCATCGACAACTCCATATTCTAGCAATGAATTTCTAAGACGCTGTGTGCAAATATACGATACGAGTTATATAGTGCAGGTGTCAATAAATATTTCTGCATCTATTTTATGCAGCATAAGCAGGGATTTATTAAAGGATATATGTACGATGAACAAATTTAGGAAATGTAATCGCGTGCAATTCGTGTAATATTTGATAAATGTCAGATATATATAACATATTTTAATATATGTCATATCCGAATATAATATCATTCTACCAGTTTCGATTAAAAGATATCTTTTAGACGCGTTAATGATATATTTATTAACAAGTCTGACTTTTCTTCGCCATAACTATAAAGAGTATTTCATTAGAGAAATATTTAACACTAAAAATTAAATTTTTGCGAATTAAGCTTCAGGAATCTAGGTATATAGTCTTGTTTTTTCAGATAATCTTAAGCGAATTTTGTTACGACAAAGATTTCATCTAAGACTTAGTTGCGCCAAGATATTTAAAATTAAAATTTGGAAAGTTGGGATAAACGATGAGCCCCTATTTTCGCTAAGGCGACTGCATATTCATCAAAGAACTTGTCATTAAAATTTCATGCGGTGTGGAAAATAAACGTGCTCTAATATATTATTTTTACAAATATTTGTTACACAGTAATTCTATGCCAATATAACATTACATAGTTATTGCCATTATTCAAGAAATTAAATATATATTTTACAGTATGAAATCCGAAAAATCATAGAAATTATATATCTCGGCTTGCACGGAATCAAGCAGGAATCGTCGTTTTCTCAACAGCGAGAAAGGTATCATATCACGGAATTTTTCACCCTCGCCCGGAGTCAAGTTGTAAACGTTTACGTTTTCTCTCCGAGAGATAGAGAGCCCATGCTCTATGTTACTAACGTGTTTCACGGAGCACTCGTGTGATCCTTTCGTGGATCGAGGTTAACGCGAAGTAAGACGACTCCCGGAGGATAATGTTCGCCGTATCGGATTTACCGAGCTGTCGTCGGTACTTACGTTACGCCCGAACATCATTCGTAGCGAGCCGTAAGGCGATTTAGTTACAGCCTCCCTTACTTCATACTTTCTGGACGGATGCTTCACGATGCTTTTAGGTTCGGCACTTCGGTAAAGACATTACGTCGGCGATAATTACTGAAGTTCGTATTCCCGCCCCGACGACCCCCCCCCCGAAGCGAGTCGAGTTATTTTCGAATGGCGCTATCATCCCTATTGAAGAATCTCGCGTTAAGTATCTCTTAGAATATTTCAAAAGAAATTAAGCGTCTAATGCTCGTGATCGATACAAATCAAATTTAATTTTATTCTTAGAAGAATGTTTAACACATTGATGAATAGAAAGTCACCAGGATGGAAAAATCCATCATAAAAATAAGGACAGGCACTGCATTATGTATAGACGATCTATGTTATTTTAGTTTAATTTCCTTGAAGTTTTCCATCGTCAATCTGTTTATCTATTAAACATAATGCATTAGAAAAATTTATAGCGTTTAATTATGAAAATTCTCAAGCTTTTCAATCATTATCGAACATTATTTTCTTAATCTGATTACATGAAGCGTATGTTGATTGAAAAGAGTTGAAGTCTTTAAATGCTATGCAGCCGTAATTCACTTTAAAATATAGTACGCGATCTTCGATTTCTTGAACAATGGTAAAGAGTCTCGAAAGCTGATATTCAGTACCGACTTTGAACAACTTTCTGAGAGCAAAGTTTCCATTCTTATGCCGATTTCTAACTTTCATTCAATGAGAAGATAATATAGAATCATGGGGAACTTTTCCGTTTACATTGCGCGTAGTAGTAACGAAAAACGGATGTGGCGAACAAGCCAAGAATTTTTCAAGCAAAGAAAGAACAAATCTCGCGTTGTACGCTACTCTTTTGCCATAAAACAAACAAAATCCAGGCGTATTTAAGAATTTAAATGTAAATCTAATAGGAAAAGCAAATTTCTATAGGCTAGTTCGAAGCATCACTCAGTATGTATTGTCACGAGGTGAGCGTGTCCTATGCGTGAACAATATTATTATAAGCTCGACACAGTCAGAACTCAGTCGTACACGAGCAGTCGCTGACTAATGACGTTAATGTATAGACTCCGTTTCAAATAAACGATATTTGTTCTTTGTGATAAGAAAAGTCTCAACAGGTTATGGGCCCAGTATAACGCATTAGAGAAGCATATGCAAAAAGACTGTCCTGGATGTTTCAAATGTGGTGGCAAAAATCACATAGCTAGAAACTGTTACGCCAGTGAAGATCGCAAGAGCGAGTATAGAGGTAACAATGAAAGAAGAGAGAAGGAGTACAAGCAGCCGCAAAAGCAAGCGTTCATGGTACGAGTCGACGAGAAATACAGTGAGGAGCATTGGCTGATCGACTCAGGTGCGTCCGATCACATGACGAGCAGAGGTGACTGGTTCACTGAATACAAGCAGTTTGGAACACCGACGACGATTCGAGTGGGCAACGGTGCAGTCGTGTCAGCGCTTGGGAAAGGCAACATCGACGTGCAGATGCGTGTGAGAGGAAGATGGTATGATGCGCGATTATATGATGTATTGTATGCGCCGGGTTTGAATCAAAATCTATTTTCTGTAAAAATGACCGCGAAAAAGGGCGTTGACATGGCCGTGACAAATAGAGGAAAAATTTGTACGTTTTATAAAAACGGTAATATAGTCGCAACCGGTTTAGAAATTGGAGAGTTATATCGAATTGATATGTGAAAACACGTGTCCCTGGTAGAAATTGCCTTGCCAGCGCCACGACACTTGTCAGCGCCATGCAAGTTTGCCACGCCACAGCCTTATCCTAAAAAACTGGAAAGAGCCATATCAGGGCCATGTCCGCGCCTAATATGGCATTTACATAAAATTGAACGGGCGCAGGTCTGGATTTGACTGAGTTTCTAATGCGATCCACACTTGCGCCACATTAGGTGCTGTCGAGATTCTTCTCTTTGGCTTCTAGATCGACTTCTTAATTGTTTTAGAAATTATTAACATATGTACGTATGTTAAAATTGAGACAGGATTATTTTATCCTTCACCTGCCGCGGCCGGGGTTCTTCGGCTGGCAGGGCTCTACTAATTTATCTGGCAATAAATGATAATAAATAATAATAAATAATAAATGATAATAAATAATAATAATAAATAATAAATAATAATAAATAATAATAAATAAATGGTAAATAAATAATTTGGTTCGGCAATAAATAATAAATAATTAAATTGGGCGCTAATCAGTTTTAGAAGAACTGATAGGCTACAACTACATCTATCGTAACGCTGCTGACAGCACTGCGCGGGGATATATCGCGGGCCTGCGAGCCCGTCCCTAATTGGCCCGCGCTATCGCGCCGAAGGGCCGCGCGCCTGGGAGGGGCGCGTCGCACGTCATCGATTCCTCTATCGAGCGCATTTTCGCGGTCGTTCTCCGGCGTTGGCACGTAAAAATTTTGGAGGTTATCGCGCCGTTATCTGCTGCTGGCTGCCGAGACCCGAGACCCGAGCCCGGACGGATACGAGCCGATGTGAAAGAAGAACACATTTTCGGTGAGGTTGCCGTGAACATTTCGCGTGAATAAAGCCACGACACCGCCCTCCGGGTCGCGTTCTTGCTCGTACCGACTCGTACATAATTCGCGTTAACTGCCGAGAAGGCTTACTTTGGTGTTGGTGGTCGGTATGGAGAGCGAGAGGCCCCGGGATAGTCTCGTTGGCTTCGGGGGATCGCGGATTGAGATTGCAGGCTCCTGGAGATCGCGACCGTGGAAGGGACGCAGGCGACTACGTGGCAGCGACCTGATTTCGAGATCGCGAATCCACCATTTCTCGCGTTTTTCGTGCTTGCAACCGCGTGTACCATTTCGTGTATTATTTTGCGTCGTAATTAGTGTTGCCGTGTACTAGAGTTTGATTGAGAGTGTCGCGCGTGTTAAGCTTCGGAAACGTCACCCGGGTACCCACGGGTATACTCTCTTCTCCTTCTAACTCGCTGAGATAGAAAGAGAGCGGAGTATTGCTCGTGTGCACTCGGGTGATGTTTCCGAACGCAGCCTTATACCGGTGCGATATTAATTTAGATTTTGTGACCTGCATCTAATTTTTCCAAATTTTTTCTTGTTGCTATTAAGTGTGACCAACATCATCAGTGTCATGTAAAGGATAATTTATACATATTTATACAGATGTCTGAAAGCGACGACGGCGAAAAAATGATTTATCGATTTAAAATTGTGAGATTTGTTAAACGTGGGAGAAAAGATCTCACGAAAGAAATTGATATTGTCCCTTCAGCCTGGATTGACTGAGACGAGAAAACAAAAAGATTAAAAGTACCGTTTCTTCCTCCTCCATATACAAAAAAGAACATCAATGAACTCCACGATATGGTGAAACAAGAATCTGAAGTACCAGACTCATGGCCATTCTACAATATTGACATTGTTGGGCAAGCAAGTATGTAGTATGTACAAATAATATTTCCTTTTTTTTTAATAAAAGAACCTTATGAATATTATATCCGAACTGACAAAGGTGTTCACAGACTAGCTCGATCCAACAGATCACAGCTAACGCACATAATGGTGATGCACAAAAATTAAAACTAAATTCTAAATCTATAATTAAATTGCGTCGATCTGTAAATGCTTTATGTAGTTAAAAATTTTATTTTAATTAAAAATGGTAAACTAATTAACTTATAGGTTTCTATTAATTAATCGCAATAAATGTAATAAAATAATTATTTCAGAGACATTCACAGAAGCTATGGATCGTTTGATACTTCTTGGTCGAACTGAGACTGCTTTTTCGCAAGATTCGGAAGACGACGAAGAAAAAATAAAAAAAGCAGAGACAGTTTACCGACAACAAAAGTTGAAAAAAAATGTAGATGAAATTAAAAATCTTTTTAATGAAATTCCTGTGTTCACAAAAAAATCTTGCAGTCAGTCAGGTTTGATGCATTTTAAAATGTAGAATAATATTATTTAACTTAACTCCAACTAAACACAATCCAGGTTTTAATATTATATTATATTAATTGTAGATAAAAATAAATCTGCTATGAAGTCATCAAAATTGTCGGAGAAGAAGTTTACGGCTGTAAGGTCAAAATTATTGGAGAATAATGTTACGGAAAAAAGTATTATTGTACCAACTGCAAAAACATCTGAACCAGAACCAGAATCAGAACTATCAAATAGTGAGTTTTTTGTTCTTTATTTTGTTCTATATATTTAAAATTTATTAAAAATGTGTATCGTGAACATTATTTTGATTATTATTTTCAATGAGTATTTATATGACTCAGCTAATGAAGCTGAGCATCATATCGCAAGCAAGCTTAACTTGACTTCGACAAAATGATATTTATAAAACGAACTGTAGTAAATCTGCGGGGTAAGGACCTACGGAGAGTCGCACCTTAGAGACTATTTCTGCGTTCTATTTTCGTTTAGTTTAAAGTACAGTCTTCTCGCTGCTTCTGCGTACTTACTGCAATCAGTAATTAATAGTCGACGGACACATACACTCGACTACCTTTTTTTCCATTGATAGACAAAGGGAGACGCGAGATGCGCTCAATTGCGTTTTTTCTTCCAATTTCATAAATTGCTCCATTTTTAATTTTTTATTAAAATTTAATTTTATCGATTTCTGTACTGGGGTATACCACTGAAATTCTATCATAAACTTTTACAATAAGATAGGATGAGCTAGAATGTATTTAGGTGTACTCGCGAATAAAGGCCTTATAGTTATAGTGTTAAGTGAAAAGAAGTACAAAGTATTTGTTTTTTATCTGGAACATAGAAAATTAATAATAATTGTAAAACTGTCGATGTAATAAGACTGCGATTATTTGCCAAATATAAGGTATTTTATTTTTAATTATAATGGTGTCATTTTATCACCCTATTGAACTTAATACCACTTCCTTTATCTCGTTGATATAGAGTCACGTTTGTCATTGTATACATATTTATTTTCATGTTTCCTAATTTATGAGATAGTAGTTAATTTAGGAGTAGTAAATATTATTAGTTCAATTGACAGTCTGTTAAAAATAACTAATTAAATGAATAATCTTTAAATAAATGCATTATATGGATTTAGAAATTGTACCTTATTGGCGCCATGTTAGCGCCATACACGTGCCACGTTAAAAACTCGCTAGTCCCATGTCTGCATTATGATAGTACCTTACTGCCGCCATGTTAGCGCCATGCCAGCATCACATTAGATCTGTGGCGCTAGCGGGCAAAACGTGACGTTTCGAGGATGGCGCTTACCAGCGTGCCATGCCAGCTCCTGAAGTGGCAGTGTGGCACGCTGGTCAGTGCCATGCAAGCGCCCAGTCAAAATTTCTACCAGGGTAGTTCTTCTAAAAAATGCGAATGTGGCAAGCGCGGTCGATACCCTGCAATTATGGCATGAGAGGCTCGCACATCAGAATAAAAAACACGTAAAAAGTTTTTTAAAGAATTTAAATATTAATGTAGAAGTAGATAATGAATTTTGTGATGCATGTGCTTATGGAAAGCAACATCGTACAATGTTTGGTAAAAATACTGCTAGGGCTAAAGAGCCACGAGAAAAAATTTATTCGGATGTGTGTGGTCCTATGGGTGTAGATTCACTTGGTAAAAGACGATATTATGTCGTTTTTAAAGATGATTTTACGAGTTATAGAACCGTGTATTTCTTGAAAAATAAATCAGAAGTAAAATTAAAAATAGAACATTACTGTAATGAGATTAGAACGCAATTTGGGCGCGATATTAAAGAATTAGTTACAGACGGTGGTCGTGAGTACATTGACAAAGATGTTAATGAATTTCTTAGTAAAAGGGGAATAAAGCATACTGTAACGGTACCGTATACACCCGAACAGAATGGTATAGCTGAGAGGGAAAATAGAATTGTTATGGAAGCAGCGCGATCGGTTTTATATGCGCAAAATAACATGCCTGAATTCTTGTGGGCAGAGGCAATCAACTATGTAGTTCATGTATTAAATAGAAGTGGCCCAACTAAAGTTGAAAATAAAACTCCATATGAGTTATGGCATGGTAACTCAATTGATGTAAAATATTTTAAAGTATTTGGCACCGAATGTTTTGTACATATACCGAAAGAAAAACGGCGAAAGCTAGATAGGAAAGCGATGAAAAGTCACTTAGTAGGGTATTTAGAAGACTTGAAAGGTTATAGAGTATATGTACCAGAAAAGAAAGATGTAAAAATTACAAGAGATGTTCAGTTTAAGAATGAAAAACTGTCAACTGCGTATATAGAAATTGAAACTATGAGCCCAAAGAGAGAGCCGTTAAATGTATCGCGAGAAATTGAAACTATAAGTCCAAAGAGAGAACCGTTAAATGTATCGCGAGAAAGTATTTATGACGACGCGGAATATTTACAGGTCGACACAGAAGATAACAATGAAAAAACGCGAACACTACGTGATAGAACGAAAGTAAGAAAACCAAGCTGGTATGGCAGTCCGTGCGCCAATATTGCGGAAGTAGTTCCGAGAAATTACAATGAAGCCATTAATTCAAAAGAGTCTAAAAATTGGATTATTGCAATGAATGACGAGTTAAACTCATTAAAAAATAATAATACTTGGCAATTAGTAGATAAACCGAAGAATGCGAAGGTTTTAGGAAATCGTTGGGTATTTAGAAAGAAAGAATGCGATGAAAACGTGAAATATAAAGCCAGATTAGTAATAAAGGGGTGTTCACAACGCGAGGGTATAGATTATATCGAAACTTTTAGTCCAGTTGTACGATATGATACACTGCGAACAATATTAAGTGTAGCGGCAAGTAGCAAGCTAAAAATGCGACAATTTGATGTAAAGACAGCTTTCTTGTACAGTCCTTTAAAGGAAGAGATATTTATGAGTCAGCCAGAAGGCTTTGGAAATGGTACAAGTAAGGTGTGCAAGTTAATAAAAAGTATATATGGGTTGAAACAAGCACCCAGATGCTGGGGCGAACTTTTTGAGAAATTCCTAAAAGATTGCAATTTAAGGGAGAGTAAAGCCGATCCATGTTTGTACTATAGAAAGAAACGCGGTAAAATTTTGATAATAGCTTTATGGGTAGATGATGGCTTAGTGTTAGGATCATGCGAAAAAGAGATTGATGAGTTCCTTTGTAAATTAAGCAACAAATTTGAAGTAACAATTTTTGAAAATGTAAGAATGTTTGTAGGAATGGAAATTTATAGATTAAGTGATGATATGATCTTTGTAAGTCAAGAAACATATGCGAGAAAAATTGTAGAGCGATTCAATATGAGTGATGCAAAAGAAGTAAAAATCCCGATTGAGCATGAGTGGGATGCATATGAATCCAAAGACACTGATAGCAGTGTGCCTTACCGAGAAGCAGTAGGCAATCTAATGTTTTTGCAAGTTGTAAGTAGACCAGATATTGCGTTTGCGTTGAATGTAGCATCAAGAGCGTTAGATAATCCGACAAAAGCACATTGGAATTTAGTTAAACGAATAATTCGTTATGTTAAGGGTACTGCGAATTACGGAATTGTATATGGCGCAAATAATCAATTTAAAACTTTTTCTGATGCCGACTATGCAGGTGATAAAGAAACACGAAAATCCACAACAGGTGTAGTATGTATATATGGCGGAGCTGCGATTAGCTGGCAAAGTAAGAAACAACAATGTGTAGCTGTTTCTACAACAGAAGCCGAATACGTAAGTGCAGCAGCAGCAGCGAGAGAGAATGTGTGGGTCATGAGATTATTAAGAGAACTTGATGTAAGTGTGAGTGAGAATATATTATATATAGATAATCAAAGTGCGTTGAAACTGGTGAAGAATCCAGAGTTTCACCAAAGAAGTAAACATATTGATGTGAAATATCATTTTGTGCGATCATCTCTATGAAAGAGGTGAGATAAATGTATGTTATGTAAGAACTGAAGAACAGTTAGCTGATATTTTCACAAAAGTTTTAAATGTTAAAAGATTTGAGTTTTTGCGCAGCAAGTTAGGGATTATAAGCAAAGATAATGTTTGCATAGAAAATTAGCTTTTAGGGAGAGTGTTAAGAATTTAAATGTAAATCTAATAGGAAAAGCAAATTTCTATAGGCTAGTTCGAAGCATCACTCAGTATGTATTGTCACGAGGTGAGCGTGTCCTATGCGTGAACAATATTATTATAAGCTCGACACAGTCAGAACTCAGTCGTACACGAGCAGTCGCTGACTAATGACGTTAATGTATAGACTCCGTTTCAAATAAACGATATTTGTTCTTTGTGATAAGAAAAGTCTCAAAACAAACAAAATCCAGGCGTATTTAATTATTTCAAATATTAAAAGTTCTTTTATATAATTAATAAAAATAACTGTATATTACTAAAGATCACTTCAGTCTTTAGGGAAAAGATTATTTTATGCGAGAAAGGACTATGATCAACAAAGCATGATTTCCTTTAACAATTAATATTTTTAATTATGACTCATTTTCCCTTAATTATATTTACAACATCTTTGCGCATCGTATCATCATATTATTCATGAGATAAATTACGCTATGACTTGCGAATATATGATTGGAACTTGATCTTTTTTATTTTGTCTCAAACAGGTAAATGCCAAAAAAAATATTTTTCCCTCACGCAAACTTTTCCTGTAAGATTTTTGTCCAATTTTAATTTGAATCTTGTACTAAAATACAGATTGTGCTCTATTATTACATATCCCGAATTTATTATATCCGGTTGTCACGCTGTTTTCGATTAAAATGCCAGATTGTACGTTAAGCTTCGCAGTTTATCCTTCTTTGTCACTTTGTCGATTTTGATTCTCTAGTGCTTCTGTAGAATAATATCGAAATGGTGTTGTTTTATCGACTGTTTATTTCAGGGATTTATCTTGTTGAATATAGAGCAAATCTCAATTATATTAAAATCCAGCAATTTCAATGAGTTATTTCGGTACCTTAAACAATGAATATAATTAGCTTTATAATTAGCTAACAAATTTCTATTACAATTATCCGAAATATTTCAGTAACGTGTTCACAGATATTTGCAGCTTTTGAAAACAATACCAAGAGACAAGTCATTCAAATCCCATAACTCTACATAAATCAGCTCGATTCAAAAATATTCTTATTACTTCTTCCCCAGACAAAGGAGATTTTCAATATATGGAATAATTCAAAATGACGCTCTATAAAAATATACATGGCATATACGCCATTCAAACAAAATATTAAAAGGTATTTTTATAGAATCAATCGGAGAATAAATAACGTTACTGATGTTAAAACAATTTTCAGAGACGTGTTAATGGATCGTTTCCGCAATAACATATATTAAAGATACTTTTACAATAGCGAAAATAAAACGGTAAAAGAAATTTTTACGATCGATCGACGAGTGGAGCGACCCGTCCCGAGGCTTCTATATTAAATTTGGATGCTGTCACGAAGCTAAAGCCTCAAAATCCCGGCGTGGCCGGTAACACGGTATACCCGGTGTCGGCCGGTGATGGGTGGGCGCGAATTAGCACGATTAAGATGCTATCGCATCCGAGTGGACAGGGGAAGCCTGGGGAAGGATCCGTCGGGGCGTGAAGGGCGAGCACCGCATCAGAGGGGGTGGGTGCCCCGACCTCAAAGTAACTGGCAAGTGGAACGCTCGCAGTTGTAGTCTCGCGTGGGTATAATACCTATGGGGCGCGACAGTGGTGGCGGCGACGACGACCGGGGTATGATGGCGTACGGGAGGGGTTGGGGGGGGGGGGGCGAGCGTGTTGCTCCGGATTACGGGCGATGTGGTGCGGCCGGGACCCGGCCCGGCTCTCTTGATGCTGAGTTACGTTCTACCCTATATCCCTGGAGCTATTACACACGCTGCGCGTCCCCATAAATACAACGATACCCCGAATCGTCCCCGTTACCTCGCCTGTTGAGGCGCGTCCGTCAAAGTATCGCTCCTTGATCCCGCGCTCGATAATGGAGATCGATTTAGATTGACTGAACTTGAATGCCTTGTCCCCATAACTTAGCGTAGGCGCGATTACGATCGTCGATGACGAGTCTCGCCGTCTACGCGAGGCCGCTGATTTCAGGACGATTATTGCGTTAACGATCTACCACTGGAATTATTTTTTTTTACCAAAGACGTACGTAATTTATTGTTATCACAATTATGATATTAAATATAAATATAAATTATTATATTAAATATTTAGTAGATCAAGGAGGGCACTCTCGACGATAAAATTACGAATAAATCAAATAATAGAGTGGCGATCTTTCCTCTCTGTCTCTCTGTTAAAATAAAATATAAATATATGCGTGTGCGTGTGTCGTAGGTGTGCTTTCGATTATTACCGACGTGAATTCAATATAAAGGATCATTGCGATGTGTAATTATTAACATAATATTTGCCACGCACACGCACGCACTTTGGAAGTCGCGGATGGTTCATGCAAATATCGAAATTACGGTCGCGATATAATCACTACATTACTGCAGTTATCGCAATAGTATTAATCGGATGAAAATCCTAAATCGAGTCGTGATCTAACCACTTTACAATCGATTCACTGCGAAATTTGAAGAATATAAAAACATTAAATCAATATCTACAGACAAATTATTATCCGCTTATTTTGCTCTCTCTGCAAGTTTAATTTTAATATTATATTTTGATTATCGAGAAAACATTTTCTATAATTGTTTTTACCATTTATTAAACATTATAATATTATTAGAAATTTCTTCAAAGCCATTAAAAAAAATAGATTCTTTTTCTAAATCAACAGATTCAGTTACAAAAAATATTAAACTCTATACGTTTTTAGGAGAACTCATGTTTTTGTACGAACGCAAAGGTTCCTTTGTTCGCGACGTTGTCGGACACCTGGCTCCCGCACAAAAGAACGTATTCAGACGTATTCAGATGAAAGGGTTATCTTGGGTCGTGGCAGAGAGCAGAGGTCCATCGAAGTCAAAAGGTTGCGGTGTCCGAGGACAATGCCGGAGGGGCGGTGACGCTATCGATAGCGCCTGTTAGGTTTTGTATTTGTCGTTATCGCCGACGCGTTCGGAAAGGGTCACACGATAGGAACGACCGGAAAGTGCAACCACGTGCTCGTTAGCTACCGTACATGTTGGCGAACTTCAATTATAGGACGCTGGAGTTTCCCGTAGGACATCGACGCGCGCGTGAACTTACGGAGACTCCGCCGTAACGTGTTTGACTTGTCTAACAAATAGCGTGAAATTGGCACGGTATTTTTGTAATTATAAATTCAAAATTACTTCCTATTACATACACCCTGCAAAGCTGACTTTAATCCAGTTGTACAAAATTTTTTCTATGGATGCATATAGAAGCTTCAGTGCGGTATATTTTACTCATTAAATACTATTAAATTCATGTACGTGCACATCATCATTATAACTTATATATTAAAATAAAAATTATTATTATTTTCTCCTTTTTTCCTCTTTTCGTCTGAAATATCGCAGTTGCGATCTCGCAAGACGCATTACGATAAACGTATTCTATTAAATAGCTACTTAAAAAAGGTCAAAGATACGAACTGAGGTATGTTTCAAGTGGAAATCGAGCGTTTCGAATGGCACACCGCCTTGATTTCAGTAACGAGAAAATAATGTAAAAGTAGACATGCCTCTTCGCAGTATGCATTGTGCCACGCTTACGCTTTTTACTTTGCCAATGAATCGATAAGCGCTGAGAGAGGGAATTTATGGGACCGAACCGGAGCGCATATCGATGCGTCCGTTCGCGCGATCAATCGGACCTTTAATATTATCGAGATGTATGATTGCGATCGACGGCCGCACGTATCGTGACGACTGCGCAGCGACTCGGCGAAATTTAATTTCGAATAATAATCTGCGGTCGTGCATGACGGAAAAGTGCGAGAATATTACCGATATTACGTTATCGCCGAAATTTCATTCCGGCAATAATACCGCGGTTCCCAATGGAAAAGTGAGAATGTTACTGATATTGTATTGCCGGTGGAATTTAATTTTGACAATAATCCCGCGATCAGACAATGTATGGCCGAAAATATACGGTTAATATTAAAACGTTGACAGCGGCCAGTACCACAAGAAATTTAGCGTAATTTAGCGCTATTCATCGTGATCATGCGTTTATTATCGACGTTAACATCTGTTATACGTTTTACGTTATTTTGCGATATGACGAACGTGTACCTATGTGAGTTGTTTTCGAACAAGATATATTCATTCATTGAATTCCAAATATTTTGCAAAACCTCTTCATTCCTCACATTTTTATAAATTATTCTCAAATTAAAAATTGTAAACATACCTTGTGATAAGCTACAGACATTCGTTATGCTATTTAATTCCACGACTGCCTTTTTCAAAACTCATGAGGGACCGCTTTGTTATATGATAAATCGATAGATATTCAATCACGCTATTACACACCGCCGAGCAGCTCGAATGCGCGCGAAATTGATGAAAATACGCGGCACGAAATCGCATTTCAGTTAAAATCCATCGGCCCTTACGCGCGCTGTAAATATGCGTGATACCGGTAATTATTTCGTTCTCTCGGTGCTCCCTTCATCGGCCGGAAATCCGCTGCAGTTAATGCGGACAATAAAACCAGTCAGTTCGACTGGCGTAATAATATTGCGGCCCGAAAACGTGTCGACCGAACTCAATTTGCCGGCAATTCGTCGATCAGCGCGCTGTCGTCCGCGATAATCCATCGAACATCATAATTTTTACGAATTTTAAAATCGTCGCGAACGCGCGACCGAGCGCGATAATGAATTTTTGCGCGGGATGTTTCGGAACTATTGAAACATTTTCCGCAAACATTTCCCAGAGATAACAAATGCAAATACAATTGAATGAACAAAATTGAAGATACGTATTTTTAACTAACACAGAATACGTTATGTGAAAACATTTTGCATTGAGAGGAGAAGCCTTGAGAAGTTTTCTCGAGTCAATTAGATTTTCGTTAAGGAAAATCCAAGTTTAGTTGATGAGATATATAGACGATAGTCCGGACATATATATCGATGTACACCGATGGAAATTGATAAATCGTATTTTCCACAGCGACGGAGAGATCGAAAGGCATGAACTAAATCGAAAGCCACTAAAATCTCTATTTGACTGATGTACTCTCATGGTATCATTGGTCGCGAATTCATCGATACTTGAGCGAAATTTCATTTGGTCGGGACAACCATTAATTATGCGCGCATATTAAATGTGGGCAACATATTTTAGTCTTCGTATTATCCACTCGATCATGACCGCGATCATGATATATTTGGCCAATTTATTTAACTTTGTAACAAGCGAGCAATAAATAGTATTGGAAAAACGAATATAAAAGTGAAAGTATGGAAAGAAGCATCTTCAACATTTTTTTTAACGATGAGGAAGAAAATTTAATATAGAAAATATAAGGAATGTTATTAATGTTAAGTAACAACTTCTGGTGACGAAATTTCCCATATAAAAATGTAAAACATATTTAAAAGCGTAACTCTCATGATAATCGCAAGCTTATATTTACGCAACTAAAAATAACAGAGTTTTCCATTTCCAATACTTAATGAGAAATTAATTTCCTCTTACACATATTAATTCCTCGAAAATCCGTGATGCATTAAACTATCTTCTTGCTTCAGAGTTCGTATAAAGGTAGACATCCAGCCCTTATTAAGGGTCCTCTCATCGCAGCACTCGCTAACTTTGCACCAACGTAACGCACGTGGTCTCACATTGGAGCACACGGCCGAAACTTTCCAACGCGAATATATCGAAGATATTCGCTATTCAGACCTCACTCGAACGGTCAAGTAGTATACCGCTCGGATTCGCGCCGTGTGGAGTGGGCGGATTTCCGACCGGCCCGCGGCACGGTGCGCGGCGTGGAGTTTAAACTGTCTGCGAAGTTGGCTGCCGCGCGCTCCCTTTTCCAACCCTTCGGCGCTCTTTATCGTCAACTCCGCGAGCGTCGCTTTCATCCCTCCTCATCGGTGAGAGATGCATTTAACCTGCGTGCGTATCCGTATCTCCCTCTCATTGTGAATGTGTACGTACGAGTTGACCCAACACAGGCGAAACTCACTCCCGGTCCCCGGTGTGTGTGTCGAATTGCGGTGAGGTGCTTGGTACAACGTTTATGTGCGCGTGCATGCCCGCCGTTAAAACCGGATAACCCACGAAATATCGGGGCTGGAGTAAACATGATTATCGTCGAATACCTCCCCTCGAAAGCGCGTCCCCGGCGCGATTATACAATTCATTTATTGTGCCAACGTTGCGCGCACGGAGTGTATTTGTTATTTAAACGTGGCACCGCGACGCTAATTTCAATTGTAAATTTTGGATGTTAGGTTTAACAGTTAATTAAAGATTCTCCGCCTTTTTGCGCTACTCTATGCGCAATTCCGCGATGCTTCTGAATTTGGAATAGATAGGTATCACGATACTGCTAGTTCTGGACTATATTAGAGTACTCTGTAACGCATGAATATACCATTAATACGCCTGTAACGAGCGAGCAAGCGAGCGAGCAAATGGCTTCGCGATAACGCATACGCTGCAACAAGATCCTTCCAATATGACCAGCGGCGATACATCGATTATGCGAACTTGCAAATTGGGAGAGTGTGTCCCGAGTGCACTCCTCTCTCTCTCTCTCTCTCTCTCTCTCTCTCTCTCTCTCTCTCTCTCTCTCTCTCTGCGCTTCCTCTCTCTCTCTCTCTCTCCTGCTTTATTAAACTCTTGAAATTACATTCCGCAGCGCGCGAGCTTGATAACGACGTCTCGTTTTTCGAGCCAACGAAGCAGCCCCTCATCGACGAGCGTGGGAGCGCGATTTGCCGGTCGATAACTAATTAGTCGAGCGCGCACGAGATTTTTAAGCTGTCGCAACTGGCGCGGAAGGTTTCTCATTAGAATGATGGTTATTCTCTTCCAACGTTTCAAATGATATTTAAATCCTACTCCCGAGATCTCCGCTCTCCGCAGTGTGGATACTCGAGGCGCTTACGTTCTGAACTTACCTATTATCCCCTAGAAGTGACCCGTTAGCCGCTTATCAGCAAGTTATCAGCTTCCCAGGCTAATTTAGGCATGCGTTTTTAGCTTTTCGCTCCGTTTTGTAGCTAAGAACTCTTTTCTGCTCATGCTGACCTGCGAGAACAAAAAAAAAACAATCCCATATTGAGTGTCCACAAGATTATTGATGTACGCAGATTCAAAGAATAAAGATTATTTGCGCATTGCTCTAAGCTATCACAATTAAACGCAGTTAATAGCGATAATCATTTGCAGTAGAATATATTTACATATCTCAGATTTTATTCGTTTTATACATTGTACTGCAATTCTCCTGCAAGAAATTTTACATGTGTCTGACAATTTTGTACACGGAACTGTAAAACATTACAACTCCCTCATGCTATAAATGTCCTAAAATATTCTACATATAACATTTTGACTTAAACGGATGATAATTAGAGAGATCCGCATTTCCGCAGAGCCTGGAACGCACGTTATTCTTTCACGCGACCTAAAAATCTTTCTCTCTCGTCGGTAATGCACGTAGCGGCAAAAACTAAGTATGCCGTTCTTCAATAATTGCGAACGCGAAACCTCAATCCGCCGGCGAAAAATTTAATCCGGAAATTTCGGTTCTACCTGGTATTTAGGTCGGGCTGCACTTTTACCGCACGCCCAATACTTTCGAAAGCGCGTGACGCGCGTACGACGGCACGTGCACGCGAATCTCTCGCCACTGAAAGCCTTGCATTTCAAACCACGGTAAAGCTTTGTGGTCTACCCGGTTAAAATTTTTACTTTCGGTGAACCAACTGTCAATCATAAAATTTAATCGCTTCAAAAAGCGAACGTCGTATATGTGAAGCATTAATAAATGTCGTCCTTCATACTTTTAGCAAGAATTAAAGGTCCTAAATTTTTGTAAAATACTATAAACCATAATATTATATATATATATATATATATATATATAAACACATGTATGTACATAATAATATTTAAGAATATTTACCATGTCTTTAAATTTATAGATATCTTAAATTCAATTTAAATCAATCGTGAATATAATTTATAAAATGCTTTCCATTTAGTTGTATTTTCATAGACGTCTGCCCGAGAAAATCTCGCGAAGTACGTCCTTCGAATTTAAGCACCATGTCAGTCCGATGAGTAGAAATAAAATAAAATGGCGATTCTCCCCTATCAATCAGCCTGATGTTACCGCACATAGATCATCGAGGTCATAAATCTTCAACTCGCGGTCCTCGAACATTCGCGCACCTCGACGAGTTCGTCCAAAGTATCAGCACGTACGCGGCGCATCCGCATTTCCGAAGAAGCATGCGGTGACGGGGGCTCCGCTGAATATTTAAAGCCGCCTTTGCCGCTTAGATTACGCGGCGGTCGCCCCTCGGCACATTCGAAAGCTACAATCTATAAATTCGGAGCGTCTAGAACCGTGGAGAATCGCCTCTCGTTTTATCTCTTCCCTTTCTCCCTATCTCACCCCCGACTCTCGCTCGCGAGGTGAGCCGAGGGCTTTCCGGGGATTAACCTTACCCGCGACTCCGCGCCAGTAATTTCCAATTCGACTGCCCGACCTGATCTCCGTGTTAATTAAACCCCTCCTCGCTAGTTATGTTGCTATCGATAGCTCTCGTGAGAGAAGTTATACAAAGCTGAAAAGTTTTTAATCGAATATAATTGATTTCGAGCGACTTGAGTCTGTTGCATTGGTGAATATACGCGACGGTATTTTGTATATATCCGGTAATACCGTTTATCGGTGCCAGTATAAAGCATTCACAATAAAATCAAAAGTGCGCGAAATCTGTTTCAGTAACAGTATTTTATTGTTTGTATATATACAGGAAGAGAATATTTATTTATAATAAGCTAGCATAGCACCGACATGAATCCGTCGATGAATAGGCTGATAAATAATCGCTCATTCGAAACCGGAAGATTTCCAGATTTTATGATTAATTTATGATTAATTTAAGATCATTTAAGTCAGGGATTGACATCGTTGTTTCGTATTCTCTTTCCGTCTTACTACCAAGCTGAAGATGAAAAGAGAATGCTTAATTGACTATGCTTACCGTACTGGATGTTAATGCGATATTGCTTGCTTAATTGTTCCAAGAACATACTCATATTCAAAACCAGAAAGATTTTAGACAGACGGGATATAGAACGCGTATCAAGATACTCCAAATTGCTCTTAATTTGAGTGTAATTTAGATACAAAGACATTAAAGAAAAAACAAAGTTAACATCAAGTTAAAATCAAGAAGTTAATTATTCGATAATTTAAAGTAAATAATTTCGCACCGCGATATACGTTTAAATATATTTTAAGATAATTGTCGTTCCGCATTTTTCTCACATGTAAAATAACTATCCTATGTTCAAGATAACACATACGAATATATCAAAATATATATTATCATTAATGTCAATGTTCTCTTTCCCGTTGAGTTCGCATTACTCGTTATAATTAAGCGTCGCGTTACAAATAAATATCTACCATTACCACGGTGCATATTACAGTAACCATAGCAATTCCCATCTCGAAATAGCCGTAACGCGCGGCGCGGTTCTGTAAAACCATTCAATTACCAATTTTCCACATACAGCTTTTGATATGGTTTTATGCTTTATAATTATATTAAGTTGTACAACACGTCACGTTCTGTGTACTCTTATGAAATAAAAACAGTCATTTTGTGTTCTTCTTTTTTCTCCATTACCTCGTACCTTCCCTTCGCTTGCTCCTTTTTTACCGTCCTTTTCTCTCGTCGTTGCTTCTTGCTTTACTTCTATATACTATACTAATTCTATACTAATTCTTTCACTTATCTTGTGCAACTTTCCATTCGCGCTTTTTTTGTTTCAAAACTAGAAGAGATTTCTAATAATTTTTACAATTTAATTTTACGCGATTAATTTTAATTCGTACGAGTTTGAGATAGACGGCTTTGTCCGTTGCTGACCGTTCGCTTTATTACACCGCGTTTTTATCCTTTTTTTTTTGCTAGAGATTCGTAGTCAAGCGAGTGGATTTCCATTCTTTCATCGCGTTACATTCCACCCCGCTTTTATCCTCGAATTTCGCCCCGCTGCTTTTTTTTTAAATTATATCTCCGCCCGTCGCGTTACTTATCCTTTACTTCGCATTCGCATTCCACGTTTAGCGCTAAATATGACCGGCCGGGTTGGCTTCATTCGCGTAATACAAAAATCGCGCTCGAGAATTAAAAGTTAAACAACTGTGTAAACGTAAAATGCACCATACACGTTTATACCTCGGAGTCCTTTATTCTCTTACGCTTCGTCCCTCTTTTGTAATCTTCAACATTTTTCCCTTCACGTTCCGCGTTTCGGTTTCTCCGACGTTGTTCTCTCTTTGGATTCTTTGATACGTCATCCTCGAATTTTCCCTACGAATTTTCGCTGTCATCTCCTTCCCCGTCGACGCATCTTCAATTTTTCATTTCTCGATCGGGCGCTTTTTCGTTTCCTGATATTTGCGCTTCCCTCGACCGTTACTCTCTCCCTCTCTCCCCTATTCTCTCTTCTATTTTCTCTCGTCGATTCGTCTCTTCATTCGATTCCATAGTCCGATAGTCCACACTTTCACAATTGCACCGCTACGCGCAAGTCTATTCCTCGCTTTGTCCGCTTTTCCATCTGCTTAGCAGTAAAATCTGCAGGGAAGTGAATAGGAAATTGATATCGTCCGACGACCAATTCTTATCCTTTTTTTTGTGATGTCGAGTTTCGCGTACAGTACGAAAATTTTTTTTTAATATTCCCGATGATCCATGATATGAAAGCTAAGCATTGAAAATCAACAATAATTCATAAATTTTATTGCATCATATTTTCTTATTTATCTAATGTCGGAAAATTATTTTGCTTTGTAATATTCTTTTGATATTTCATGTTTCATATTCCGAGCAATTAAGTATCATGAACAAGAACTGTTTAAATATTATTTCAGCTTTAATAGCGAGAAACCACATCGCGGCATTTCGCTACATTTATGTTCGCTTCGGCATTTCAATGAGAGATTCTCTTGTAACCGCCGCTAATGTAATATTCCGAAATGTCTCAGACGAAAGGCCAAACGTTCAAGATATATTTTACGATACACGAAAGTGCATTCCGCTACAAATAAAAGCAGCTGATACGACTGCAACGATATTGCTTTTCTTCTCGCAGTATTATTATGCCACGTTCAACCAGGCAATTTGCAATACTATACAGTCAAAAGATTGGGCCGCATATTAATGCGAAAATCACAATTGACAAGATACAATGATACCTAGTATTGTATATTAAAAACTCTATATGATTTATGAGTTAAAAGAAACGTATCCAAACATTTATTATTCGGATATCTAATAAATAATATATAACATTTAATATACGATTTATATTTTCAGAGAAATTAATGAAGAGCGTATTTGCTTATTAAAATACTAATTACATTTGAGTCGTATAATATATGTAACAATTGGTACTAACTAATACCAATTCAGTAATGGATCAAATTTATTTCAGAATATCATCATTAGCGTACGGACTAACGCGCAACAGGCCGTTCACCTTAAATATCGATGTTTAACGGAGGATAACGTCCTCGGACAATCGCGGACGAAATGCATGCGATGGCGCGCGCTAAATTACGACGTGAGTGCTGTCAGCGCGAGAGAACGGAAGCACGGCTTTAAATTGATTTACAGTCGTACAATCAAAAATGCAAATGGGTAATCAAGCGCGTATTCACGTGTCCGCGCCGAATGCCGATGATACGGCGTTCACGCCGCGTCATGATTACGCGATATAAAATGATATCAAGCTCGCGCCGCATTGTCCCACGCATCTCGCCTGTACTCTTGGAATAACAGGACATTTTCTATAATCGCAAATATCACTCAACGAGGTATACTTTGCTCACCTCACACACACACACACACACATATTCACCAATATCGAAGTTATAAATGTATGAAATAATAAACAAGAAAAAAAATACATGCACAAATTTCTAGATAATTATTTTCTAAATGGAATATCGCTTCTGACAATAACAAAAGCACACCTTCAATCTATCAAGGTCTCTCAAAGCCAATACGTTTCTGATAAATCGTTCAAATATTTTGATTCACAAATATGCATTCGATCACCTTTGAGCGGAAATTACATTTCACGCATCTTCTTCTGTGTCGCACAATGTAGACTCACTCGAAACATTTGACAAACAAAAATTATCTTTGCTCTCTCAGTGTGTTGATCGCTACCGTTATACTATTCGCGATTACGAACCGCAAATGTTGAGTGACATCAAATATTTCTTTTGGCTCGCAGTTTGGATGCTGCGTGTCCCGTAGTATTTACAATATACGATTGCGTGGAATAATTTACGCAAATCGACTGGAAAGCGATAAATTACCGATTAATTACTATTAAAGAGCACCCCGTTAAATCAATCAATCGCGCCGTAATTCGTGTTTACGTTTTATTCGGACGGAATATATTGACCGCTGCGAGAGCGTTGCTGCGAGGGACCTCTTCTCCCCGGGTATTGTTTGGCGCGTGTATGGCGATGTGTGCGGCGATTAAAAATAATATTTCCACTCACGCGGTCTTTACGCGCAAACAATGCGGCGCCGTTGTACAGATGGCTCGCGCTCTGCATAATTTCTGGTAATTTTAGATCGCCGCGATAAAGCGGCGTGTTCCAGGAGAAAAAGGGGTCCGCAGAGAAAGAGAGAGAGAGAGAGAGAGAGAGAGAGAGAGAGAGAGAGAGAGAGAGAGAGAGAGAGAAAGAGAGAGAACCCGTGGACTCTTCAAAGCTATTACTCGCATGCGTGCGTTTCTTGTGATGGGGTACCGGGCGTTAATTTTATGGAACAATAAGTGCGCCGAGAATATACGCTATAACCGATCGTTATGCAAACTCGAACTACTCGAGATTCGGCTGTGCGTATTTTGAATGCCGTACCTTAACGTAATGCATCATATTTTATCGCAGTTTCGAGGACTCCAAATCTAAAAATCGCCTTATCATACGTAACGCATGAATAACGTTATGAGTTTAACGAGATGACTGGTCGTTCACTCGCGCTAATTATTCAATATTAATTTTTTTACGTCGAAAAAGAATACTACCCGGAGTATGATTTAACAGTTGAATTATAAACGTATAATCGCTTCGATCCCGAAAGAGTGGAACAAGGATAATCGCGTATATGTATACGTGCGGGTGTGAGAGACAGTAGAAAACGCGGGGCGCATGAGAATTAATTTTGCAATGGCCGCGGGCGCGGCCGCCTCGAGTATCCGTCCAGAATGCGTTATACGTTTTTATTATTTCTCAGGACTCATTGTACCCGGTTATTGATTCTCCCGCAGCGCGGCGGAACCTAGCTAGCTGCGATCGCAATAAAGGTACTCCGCCGATAACTCGTATCCTTGAGGATACAACTTCATAATAACGCAAATCGAAACGTTCCCCATTATTTGCGCGAAGAATGGCCGTCCTTAATGGCTTTGGGGGTGGCGCTTTCTGCATCCCCATATATTACCGGTGCTAACCTGGCATAATATACAGTATACAGCGTTGCACGGATTAAAGCCGCAACATTTAAATAAAGCGTTGCGTGACGATAAGAAAATGGATAATGCATGACAATAAGAAAACGACAATAAAACACGCGTTGTTGTACGATAAATTAAGATCCTCGCGTAACGAAGAATATCCCTAAAATAATTGACGCGGTAAAAATAGTAATCCTGTGTCAGTAAATGTGATACAAAAAGTGGAGTAATGTGATTACGAGACAATATCGATTATAAGTCAATTAAGTCTAGTCGTTTGAGACGAGATGCACGTTTCTTAGACACAAATATCTTTCGATTTTTTTAGCTTGCCAGGAAGCGTCTCGATTCCAAATTAATAATCATTCCCGGGCTATTCTCGCGTCCGCGGAAAGTCGGGGGAAAAACGAGCGACTGTTATTGAGACGTCTCAAAAAATACCGCGCAACGGAAACGCGTTATGAGACAATGGCCACGGTCGCCGATTGTCAACGTTGGCTCTTCATACTTCGTCGAGACTCGCGTCTGAATGCCGTTCATAGAATCGGCGCGGCGCGGCGTCCCGAGACCGCAGGAAGCTCGTTAGGCATCGCCGCGGGTTCTTTTTCCTTTGAGACCGACCGTCTCGATTCGTCTTTCTGGCCCAACTCATGTACCGAGCGTGTGTACATCATGTGTAAATATATCGTAGTATTCCATACGAAATGCTCCGTAAGCTCGTTGAAAGCGCCGTCCTTCCGGCGCGGCTTGTGATTCCACTAATCACGAATGTCTTTCGTTAAGCAGGAAAGCCTTAGTGGATGAAAAATCTGCAGCTCCAGAATGCCGTTACTTTATAAATACGGCTTTGTATATATTTTCTGCATTATTTAAAAAGGAATTCAATATCGTATTTTTTAGATAAAAATTCTTCAACAATATTTAAGCTTAATTATAATTTTTACGCAGTAGTATATTTGTATTTATATTTCCTAATTAACACATGTTATATTACTAACTTAATTGTAAGTCGAATTAAAATACCGCGAGTCGCACAGATATACATACGTATTTCGGATCTTCCTATAATTTTTAAAAATAAGACAATCTGAATCACATGTAAGTTATCTCAATTTAAAAATAATTTTTCTTTTTTAAAATAAGAAAACAAAATGAAAGTTTCTCGCCGAATTGTCTAAACTTTACGGATTATTTGTGCCAAATCCAATTTGCGCTAAGATTTTATTATGACAAATCTCGTCGGATATCTCTAACTTGATTTTATTATAGGAATTTCGTTACGCCGAGTATTGTTTTTCGATCAAACTTCGTTAAAGTAAAGCTCTCGTTCTGGTGATTACAAAGAAATGCCGTTATACTAATAGGATTCTGCACACTTAATGGAAACGGAAGGATATTAAATGCTTCAGATTTTGTTGGATATTTTTTACCGTCGATATTAAATATTGATACTTTTCACGTAAATCTACCTAACCCCTATTGTTTCTCCACGATGGAACTTTCCGGGCACAATTTCCTGGCTGGAATTTTCAGGATAAAAGAATTTTTACATTTTTACGTGCAATTTGAAATTTTTCAGTTGCGATGCGATCTTCTTTCTAGCCGAACTCGATGAGAGCAAACGAATGTTTAGCAATCACGCGTAAAGTTTGGTATTTTTGTATCTCCCAATTGCTCCTAGTGCAGTAGAATATTCTTAATCGCACATCGCCGACTTTGCGGCTCGTTTTGTCGCCCTTATTTCTCGCGTCGCATCCAAATTGACCAGCTGTCTCGGGTGATGAGAGCTGGCCAGCTGATAGCATAAAGTACATCCAGTTTGGGCCGGAGTTGTCCCAGCTGGTCTCAGCATCAGTCATCTTTCGCTTATCTAACTTCCAGGATGCAACACGCCGAGCCGAACTCGCCGTCCATCGCGCTCTGGCAAATAAGAATGACGTTGTAACTTTGCGCAGTCACGACGCGGCGTATGCGGCCGGAGACGCGGGGGAGCTCGGAACAAGAGGGATCGCGCGATTCCGGCGTGGGGCTGCTGATGAGGCGGCAGGAAGCGCCGCGATCCTCTCAGATAAATTCTTCGACCGGTCTTCGCAGCTTGAGAGACGACGTCTGAGCGAATTTGAAGCCGGATCTCGATTCAACACGCGCTGAAGGAAGATCCTGATGACGGGGAAGATTGCGACTGTCTCTCGGATGGATTTTTCATTCATGATTTTTCATTCGGACCCCGTGTCGAGAGCGCAGCGGAATTTCGGAAGAGCTCACGCATCTAATCTGCATTAATGCGCTCGCTGCGAGAGAGGACTCCCTCCCTGCGGATTGATCCTGATTCCGTACAACGCGTCAAATAGAAAAAGTGTTCGAAGTTCGATCGAAATCAAGTACTTATTACGATATATAAAACGACATATTGTAATCCAATCGCTTCATAAATCATTCCGTGTAAAAATTACATAAAAACAAAATTTCAATAAATTACCTTAATATTTAATATAAAATATTTGCAGGAATTCAATGTGATAAACGCAACGACGGTTGTTCCGATACGTTTTATTATAATTATTGTGATTCTTTTGTGTTTGAATCGCATTGACGGAAGCGAACCTAGGAAGACTATCTATAACGAAACGGAGTAGCCCGAGTTTTAAGATTCAGACAACAGTTGCGTCGTTACTAATAATTAGGAAAATTAAAATGATTAATTAAAGTATCATTATTAAAAGGTCGATGGATAAATCATTCTTTATGAACTCTTCGCTCGTCGTCCACCGTGTCTACTTCATTATCACCAGAGAGGATCACTTAATGAGAGACGGCAGTCCATGTTATCATTTCCCCTTCGAGTTTATCGATCCAATCCTATCTTCTGGTCCCGCCAGAGCTTGTCCTTTGACAAGTTCAGTTCGACAGATTAAATCTTCGTCCGTATTCGAACTCTCCGAGCGAAGTCCTTAAGACTGTCTTATAATCGCCACGGGGAAATATACGCGAGACGCGAGAGACCATTAATCAAGTCCGATAATGAGACAATATCCGAGACATTCTCGAACAGTCAGCGGCGATAAGAGAATCATGTGAGATCATTGCGACACTATCCAATGTTTCGAAGAAATATAGTAAAACTTCGCTCGTCGGCGAATTCGATTTTTCGCACTTAATAGTCTAATTCATTTATTACTAACAATTGTTAGACATTAAATATAATACATTTGTAAAATTTTTCGTATCTTAAAAACGATTACTTATTTTGCATTTGTTTCACAATATTTCTCGACATTTTTGTATTATTTTTACTATAATTTTTTTCTATAATATAATATGTACATTTTTCGGGGTAGTTTTTATGATAAGTCGAACTTATTTTATTTAGTTTTAAGATTCTGCGAAGCTTATCTTTGAGTAACCCATCAGTTTCCCTCGCGAGACCGATGAATCATATTTTATGAGAAGAACCCTAAAAAGAATTGTGCCAAGAAGAATACCCCGAAATCGAGTAGCCAGATGATCGGAGAAAGAAATCCTACTAACGAACATCCTGTCACAGAGATATGTGACAATGATTTCCGGCTGAGAGTTCTCGCGCGAAAAATACGCTCGTAGAGTAAGGAGCAGGGGAGCGACAGGAAGTCGCGCTCCCGTAGAAACGTCTCAGAGAATTTCACTGTACTTCCCGGGGTATGATTTGACGAACTTTCGTCTCGGCGAACTGGCGTGGTATAATAACGGTAGAGGATCTCGATCGATAACTCGCCGTTGCATTGATTGTTCCTTGAGCGAAATTGCCCGTTATCTCATCGCGCGTGCCGGAAACGCCGATAGTCTAACGAGGACACTTGCAAAACGCTTCATTGTCGGACACACAATGGGGCTGCTTTTTCATATCAAAAATTAATGAGAAATATAGATCGACGAGAAGAAAGGCTAGAGATAATTAGACAATCTCGAATTATCAATGTTTTGGTAATCAATCATCTTAGAAGAGAAATGTCATAAATGTAAAGAATTACTGTACAATAAAACTATTGATCAGACTTTTTTTAACAAGGGTTGCACTTAGGTAAAACAAAGCTGAAACAAAGGGATAAGAATTTACACGATACTTCTAATATTCAGATCTAATAAATTCAAGAGAGCCGTCCATCCTTTTCCGGTCTACCTTTTTTCCTAAAAATAAAATCTTTTTACTCTGCTTTTACTGCATTCTTTAATCTGTAACATTTTGTTTATCAGTAGCCTGATTTTACTGCGGAATTATACCAACGCTTTTATCCGAGTTCCGTAGGAAGAACGGAATCCGCATCTGTTATATTTAGTTTCCGATAGAAAGAGGAAATAAATGCATCTATTGGAGAGAAACGCACGAAAACCGAATGATACCATCCTGTATGTTGCTGATGACAGATGCGTTTGCTACTGGGCGACATTACAAAAAAACACACTATCGAAATCCGTTCCATCGGACTGTGCCGCGATGCGCTCGGCTCCTTCCTTTCCAGACACGAGTGCAAGGGAATGCTGTTGAAACATAATACTACATGAAAATCTGCGCGCTCGGACAGAAATGAAAAATATCATGGATTGTTTGGTTTTCACAATGGATACGTATGCAAACTTTGCTCAGCTAGATAGTTCGCGTGTGACAGACGTCAATTTTATGCATTATTAACTCGTCTAAACCATTAAAATTTCAAATTTAACAGCTTTAAAATATTATTATAATTAAAATATTATTACGAAAAAAATATTCCATTATTCCATAAAATTCATATAGCTGATTTTGATATTTATTTATTATATTGACACCGAGTACAAAGAATTATTTGATGTGTTCACGTGTATTTCTTTTTAATTAATATCAAATAATATATTACACGGAAATATTGCGCAAAAACATTCGCTTTTCGTAACAGATATATATTTGCGTACGTAATATATATCTCTAAAATGGAAGCTTTTCGCAGCTCTTTGTGTCTGAAACGGACAAATTTTGGCTCGTTCAGAATGTAATTACATCATTTGAACCCGTACGAGTACTACTTCGGTCGTTTTAGAGGATTTCGCTTCGATCCCGCGTGCACGCTGCTGAATTTGCTCTCACTCTCGAGGCCGGATTGCATACGTCTGTATGTATGCGAGTATGCCATAACGACGTCTCACCCAGTGTCTGCCTTACGGGTGTGCTGCACCACGCGTACGCGTGTGCCGCAACGTGTCTCGGAACCGCGACACTCCAAAGCCATTACCGTTATGTTCTACATACGCTACTGTTCGCAGCTGCATAGACACTCCGCAAGATCCTGTATTATTTTTTACGAAGACGTACGTGCATGTTGCGAAACATTCGCATATAAAAGATTCGAGAGGAAACTCGCGCTCCGAAATGGAGGCACGAAAACGCGCCGAGATGTCGCTCCTAATAAAATAAAACTCGACGACTGAGAAGTTTTAATAATTCCGACTGCACATCCGAGGAATTTCAAGCGAAAGTGGCGTCCGCAAGGTACATGCAACACTTAGGGAATCTATTATTACGCTTCGCAAATGTCAAAACTTAAAAATGGGATACTGAAACTCCTTTCCGGAGACTTGTAATCAGTTTTTAGTCTCGCAAGTCAGAGACGAGGCGTCTTGCGTGACTAAATGATAAAGAAGATTTTCCGCTTTTACTACATTCTGCTTTTACTTATCGCAGATTTTACTACCGCGATTACATGTATACGACTCTAGTCGCAGAGAGAAAAAGTTGAGATTGTTTAACTCTTCCTTTGAATTTGGGAAACAGTTCACGTAACAACTAAAAGTACTCTCCTAAAACTTTACGCATATCCCAATTAAATCGCCATTATCTAAGGATTGTAAAGCGCGGGATCTGATACCGCTAGAACAGCGATTTCTACAATAATCTTCAAGTTAGAACCAACCTATACTATCGATCATTACACCCGGAGGGTTATAACATGATGACCCACACAAAAGATAGAACGAACGTGCGATAGGATTATGATGGAAATGAGGATCTGCACGGATGACAGATTACGCAGGTATGTATATGCAGATGGGATTGTAATTTTAGTTACTAAAAGCCCCACATCATCATATAATTCGTTTCATTTTAAGAAAGACGAGAAATCCTTTTGTTATCACATCTCTTTATGGGAGAGATCCTGACTAAATCCTCACACTATCCAAGAGTAATTCACACTCACGCGTTTCAACAACGTAAAATAATAATTCCTGACGTGTAATTAATTTTCTGCAGCTTAATTATTTAATAATTATTATTCATAATTTTAATAGAGATAATTATTAAATAATTTTATTAAATAATTAAATATTTATTTATATTTTCACATTTCTTAGTGCATATACTCGTGTTTCAATTTGTGATACATCACGAGAAATGGAGCAACTTATGCGAGCAAACGGTAGGTAAAATAGTGATCGGCGAAAGATTACGTGCTCATACACGCGTACGCGAGTGTCTGTAAATGTATGGGGAGGTATCCACGGGCAGCGATTGACCCTCTTACCGCAGCTCTTCCTCTAATCTGAACTGCAGGCCGGGGAGAAAGCCGTGAGCGGTTCGATGACTTTGATGGTCTCGTTAGAGCGGCGGATTGACTTCCTCCAACTAGCTGTCGAACTTTCGACGAGATACAGACTTTTGGGCCAATTCCCTCGGCTAGCTGCGGTTACCGAGGTCCGCGAAATGGCGTAGTTTACTCCGCCACCACCGTGGACGCGCCGTGGATCCCGGAAGACGAGCGTCCGAAGCGCGCGAGATCGGAAAGCACAACAATTGACGCGCTCGTTGATCCGATAAGCGGCCCCGGGTTTTACACGCGAAGCAAATCGGCCCGCGGTGATCGATCGAACACTATCGGATTTCGAGATCGAGGCGGTTTACGACCGACGCGGCCGAATTTATATTCATGATTTGCACAGCGAATTTCTGGAAAAAAAAAATTTGGTCGCAGAAGCGGTGTCTGATCAACGTGGCCATATTTCTATCACTTGTGAATTTTACTGCATTGCGCGTTCCGGTATTTAAAATATCATAAACATGCGGAACATATAGACATCTATGAAATAACAAAATTTTTCTAATGTTTCTGACATTCCAAAACTAGAAATCAAAATTAATTTTTAAAAAATTCTCAGGTCTTCGACATAAAATACAGAGTATTTCTTTTTTTCTACAAATTGCATATATTATAGAAATGTATTATTAAAATAATAACATAAAAGAGAAGATGGAGTTTAAGATCCGATCGCACATAAGCTATACGCCATTGTCACGGCTGTCTTCGATTAATTAATCTGCACAACGATAGCATCTCGCGATGTCATACGCAGGTCCATCTTATCACGGGACAAGATTAGTCGTGGACAGAATATGGCGAACAGATAGGACGAGAAGCCGTAAGCGAGAGGAAGAAGGAGAACGGCGCGAGAAAAGCGGAAGAACCGGCGCTGTCGACGACAGAACAACATCCGTGTATCCTCCGGCAAAGCCTCTTCCGGAGTTTATTATTATTTGTTCGACGACCAGCGCCGTATGTGGGCTACGTCCCCGAGGTGCACGTCCCCTTTGATATCAGATAATCCCCCGGAGGAACAAAAAAGTTCACTCGCACAAACACGCGCGCGCGCCGTTACACACACTTTCGAAGTTAGTTGAGAAACGCACACGGGCGGACTTGGCCGCGAAACCCGAGAGATACGACCGGTCACGGTCGAAGACGAGAAAGAAGAAGACGCCGAAGAGACTTCGGGAAGCCAATTTCGGCTCCGTTTTTCATCATTTCCACGGTGGACGAAAGGCGGTTTCATTTCCTCGACCGCCCGCCGTGATCCGGGGCGTAAAAAGTACGCTGTTTTAGCTGTACGAGCCGCATGATGATAACGTCGCCGCGAAAGTGTCCGTCGCGTTCGCACTTGCAGGCAAATTAAGGAATCTTCACGACGTCGTTCCTGAGATAGGGTTTTAATGAGGAAATTTCCACGAGAGCTCGTGAAATTTTTTACGAATATACGCAACATCGCGGCGATGCTTTATACATGGTATCGTTCCAACTATCTTAGTTTCTGCAGCAGAATTTTGCAAAGTGAATGAAATGCTTGTTTTAATATGCACAAATGCAAATTACTTTTGCTCATTAAAATTTTGGATCGCTTTAATTGCTTGCGTTTTTTATTCGTGGTCATATATTTGCTAACGGATGCGATAGTAATTATTTAATTAAGAGTTTAAAGCGTGTGTACACAAATGTCTAACTCAAAAGAAATTAAATATATCTTTTGCAGAAAACATATTAAACGTTTATATACAATGTATATATTTTCTAAAAATAAAAAAATATTTTTTATGTTATAAAATATTATTTTACTGTATTTCAGATTGATATCATGTTGCACAATTATTTCCCGACGCATTTGCACAACAAGTCTGTGACGTTAAAATCGAAATTTTTGATCGCGATTGGTAAACTTGAGTCGCACGGTGAAAGTTGTTAATTGAATATGGTACATGCCCTTTGTGAAAATGTCGCTGGTTACAGTGGAATTAGATTCAGTAATGTTTGAAATTTTATATTAGTTAAATTAGCCGCCGCCGTAACTGCAAAACGTCCAGTTCGGTGACAATTAATTATCCGCGTTGCACCATTGCAACGTTGCTTACTGCATACCAATTGTTAATGCGCAAATTACGCGTCGGATATTCGTGACGTCACGCCCAACTTGCGACACAACGATATTTCCTTCATCATTAATACTCGCTGACACGATTTCACGTGCCTTTATACAATAATGTACGAAAGCTGTCTTCTTCCGCGAAAAGACAAAACATAAACGCCGTAAATACTTTCAGTTTTCGAACAATTTTCTAATTTGCAAATATAAATATCATAGAAACGACAAAATGGTCAATAACTTTGAACTGAAATAAAAAACGATCATTTAATCACTCGCATCTATAGAGCTCATTTATGCCAATATCTATTTCTGAAGAATAAACAGAATGCTAATGCGCTCAATAATTGCACTCAGCTCAAGATGAATGCAGAATGTATTGTGCTAAAGCGGCCATTTTCCAGCCTCGCTAAAGACCGCTTCGATTTTATGGGACACCCAGTGCGTTATTGCAACGATAATGCAGTAATTAATAATGCGTGACAACACGCTCAATTTATCATTGAAGTCTACAGGGTAGCTCAGAAATCACTTCCCTTATAAATTACCGAATCCATAATCGATTTAAACGTAATTTTAACAAAGTCTCTTTCCCTCCCCATTACTTTATTAATTAATCTAAGTAATCGAATCCCGAATATTTTTCTAACTTGTTTAAAATTAATTATCAAGTAAAACATCTTTAAGTATTATTTGTGGTTATAAAACTTAATTTTCGAAAAGTGTGCTAAAATTATATTAATTGCAATTTCTAATTTTAATGAACTATGAAAATGTATTTAATACTCCGATGCTAAAATAATAGCTATTGTTTTTATCTCAGCTTTTAATAATACAAAGGAAGTGCTCTCCGCATAGAGACCAAACATTTATACATACAATCTCTCTCTATACTCCAAATGTTTTGGTAAACGTCGTAAACACCTCGAAAAGCGTGCACGAGATATTTGAGCTTCGTAATTAAATTTAACAAGTCCCGACGCATTCATGCTATGGTGATTTACGTTTCCAGAAGCGGTGGGGAAAAAAGGAAGAAAACGGATGCGATCGACAAATAGTACGCGCGCACGTTGAAGAACTACAGCGAATTCTATTCTCTTTTATTCCATCTAATTCCAATTCTATTCTACTTTGTTTTATTTCGCTGTTACTTCCCTTTCTTTTCGACATTCATATAAATTATCGTTACGTGGAATCGCCATGCAACGTCGTTCCGCGACACAGTCTTCGGTTACGATCCCGCGGAGCGGAGTCTAACGGAGTTTCCAGTGTCCCCGCGATAAAAACGAGAAATTTCCTCCCTCGACGGTGCACCGCCGAACAAATCTGATTCGCGGTGGCGCTCGAGTATTTCTGGAAAAGCGCGGCAATACCACGTACGGCGTCTTAAAAGCAACCGCGCGGCTTACGTAAAAGGAACAAACAAAGCGCGATAAATTCGATTTTTCGCAATAGGTCCGCCGCGACATCCCGCAGCGCAGAGTGTCCCCGAACATGCAAAGCGAACATGCGTCGCAACTCGCAACTATATTCAAAGATAGGTACCTTCTTTCCACCTGCAAGAATGTCCTCGTTGCCGACGAAGAACGCGTAAAGATCGCTCATGTTCGCTCTGTACCATTTTGATAATATACAAAATATAGAATTTCGATAATAAAATATTTTTTCCAGTAATCTGATAGCTCAGTAAACGAAAATTATGCCTAATTTCCAATGATAATTTTACAGTTGTAAATAGGTAACATTATTTGTTTAAAAAAGTCACATTGAACTATGACATTATATACCAATTATTTGAAAACATTATTAATATTATTATATATCCATTACATACCTGTAACACATTATATACCTAGAAAATATAATTTCTCGTACAAAAATAAGTCGAAAATATAAGATAAAATTTTCTAGTACGAAAGTAAATCTTCGGAAATATAAAAGGTTAATTGTGTTTTTTTTCTCTTTTTGAAACTAAAAACAAAAATTTCGATAAATTCTCGATTTAATTCCAATCGTGTAGCGATCGTATAAGTATATCTCCGAATGCAGCTGCTGCGCGATCGAAAAATATGACGTGTTTGAAATTACAAGAGTTATTATTTATAGTCCCTATTATATATATATATATATATATATATATATATATATATATATATATGGTCATTTCTTGCATTGTATTATAATTCTCGGTCGATTTCGCAGCGGGCCGGTCGGAAGTGTCCGCTTCTTGAAAAGTGGCGTCTGTAGTTTCTCGACCTCAGACCGCGAGGGTGGCGAACAAGGCGTGTGTGTGTGTGTGTGTGTGTGTGTGTGTGTATGTGTGGAGGGTACGCGCAGCACCCCGGGGAAGAAATACAATCTCTACGTGAGCGTACACGGTGAACGGCGGATACTGTCGGAGTGCATATAACGTTACGCCAGAAAAATGCTCATGGCGCGACATTCATATTCCCGTATATTATCCGACACTTGCCTCCAAGTCCTATAAAAATCTCTTCTCCCTCCAGGGTCGCGCGCGGCGGAGATGCCCCGTCCCCGACGCCGACGTCGACGCCGCCGAAGGAGCACGTAACGATCTTAATCGAAGCACGACATAACTCCGACGGAAGTGGAGTAACGACGCGATTTTACCGGCGTGATTCTTCACGACGTGTCGCGATAAAAAGATCCGCGAATATTTCACGGCACTTCGTTCCTCGCGAGCATCTCAAATCCGTAAGCGACGCCCGCAGTCAGTTACTCGACGCCCGATCTCGTTGCAGCGCGAACAAAAGGGATGAATTCGATTTCTCTTTTTCACGACCACCTTTCTACGGCGATTCGCTGGATTTACAGAAAATTATTAATCGTCTAAATTCATCGTTATATTCAGCAGAGATGCACATTTGATCAAAACGTATAAGCTATATCTTCACGATAGATATTTCATTGCAACAAAAGCAAATATTTAATTTCAATATTTAAACGCATCGTGATCCGCGTGTGACTCTTACAGCCTCTTCCAATCTATTTTTGAATTTCGAGGGTCTTTATATCACATTTTATTTAATTTCAATATGATATCTTTCTCAAGAACGGTTCAATTTACCAGCTATTAGCAGCAAATTTGATTCCATTAGCGATTATCGAATCATTTTGTATCCGCAAATAGAGTCGCTGGCTTGAGCTCGGAGTTGAAAGCCTCGGTTTTGCGACCTAAAAGTAGGTGTATGAGAGAGAGAGAGAGAGAGAGAGAGAGAGACAAACTTTCAAGGAAGAATCTCGTTGAAGCTTTCCCGAGGTTTTCAAAGAAGAGAGATCGAAGATTCCAGTCACAGGGAAGTTAAGACAAACTCGAATCATCGCTGGAAACATTGTCGGCTGAAACTTTTCCAGGACGAGCACCACTCTTTAATCCGACGGGCGAATAACAAAAACACATAAACCAGTGGAAACGGTTCATCGGCTTTCCGTAGAAACGCTCGAACGTGCTTCCAGTTACTCGTCAGCAACTTTCGCGATTTTGCATTATTGCCCGGAGAACTTTGCCCTCTCAGCACTCCGCGAGACGACTTCAGCGTCTAATTGCACATTTGCGTTACAGGAAATTCGTTATTGTCTCGAGTTCAACGAAAATAAAAGATAAATTTTCAAAATTTATAACGCAATTAATAACTATAGGTATATGTATAAAATAAATAATTATCCAGGCATTTAAAACACACTTGTTTACTAACAGTTATTTTCTTGGAATCTTTTTTAATATAAAATATCTGTAGAGTGTAAAAACTCAAGTTATCACTATGAACAGGTCGACCTATTCGAGAGTCGAGAGGAAATTACAGGCCGCTGCAGCTGAACTTTAATTCGATCATCGAATACAGAGATCTAAGCCATGAATGTCAGGCCGTTGTCACGCTTCAAAGTGACAGTCGGCAGCATCCGTCACGTGATAGCGACACAGGATCGCGATAGCGAGCGCCTTCCAATGTGCTGGACGTGTTCCAATAATAATAATCGGTGTATGCAACGCGCACATATAGGGTACAATGCGTGGGTTAGTACGCGTTTATTTGGCCGAATAAACTGGCATCTGTAATACCACTGTCACGGGGAAGACGGGAACCGATATCCGCAAGTTCGACCCACCGCTTGACCGGCCGGCGCCGGCGCCGGCGCAAATAGAAATCCTTCTGTCGGTTATTTTGACAGACAGAATGAGGCGGCACATGATTAGTTGGCGGTGTCGGTTACTGGATGATGTAGGACGCGACTCGCGATTAAGCTTCTTGGCGAGCAGGATGCTTCGTGATTACATAATTTCTCTAAAATTACAACGAGCTCCCAAAGAGAGCCGTTTTTATTATCATGGACTTCCTTTATCAAGATAAACTCGACGCCTAGGATTCTCGTTCGCGAATCTCTTATTTTCGCAATTTCCATGTATAATCTATTGCGCGCGGCGTTATTGTACCGTTAATCGAACAATCATATACGAGTAAGACAACACGAGCTCGCCAGTACTTAAAAAAAAAATCTTATTCTGCACAGTGAGAAATTCCCAAACAAGTGTATTCCAGTATTTAATCAAACCCGAAAACTTTTAATCGGAAATATATTAACTCGTGAATAAAATTACTTTCCGACAGTTGTAAAATTTTCCGATTTTAATCAATTCACTGGGAGTTAACTGCTCTCGCAGGCGGAGTAACTACGACGCGAGATTCGATATTCCATCGTTGGGCGATTCGGCCGACACGGTAATCTCTAAACGAGAGCTATCGGCTTATTATTAAACAAGAACGATCGACGTATGAAACGAGCGAGCGACGCGACGGCTATCGCCAAGTTCTCCGGAACGAGCGCTTCGAAATCCGGGCTTCGGGCGAAAGGGAAAGAGAGGATCGGTAATTGCGCGTATCGGTGAGTAACGCCGCTCGTAGCGAACTTTTAATACGGTCGTTGAATTCCATGAGCTTCGGGGGTGTGCATTTACGTGCGTGCATCCGCCCGCGCACACACACACACACACATACACACGAGCACACATCCACATATACATACGTGTGCGAACGTCGGATAAACAGACACCCGCGATATTACCGGTTGGAGGAATCAAATTTCCGTTACTTCGATCCGGAGTTTGGGCTGATCCTATCGCCTATGAGAGAGAGAGAAAGCGCGAGAAAAGGAGAGAGATGGAGCTCCGGTTATATAGGGTGTCCAGCGATTTTATGCCATAACTTGGAAATCTTATTCCCGCGAAATGATCTCGAGTCAAAAATGCCATCGTGGACGCCAAGTAGGTCAACACGGATCTGGCTGTAATCCGCTCAAAGATACGGCTCTTTGAAAAAGTTTGTTTCGCGTTATTATATTATATTATATTTGTACTTTGTATAGGGAAAGAATGCGCGCGCACACACATATATATATATATATAGCACGCTTTGATCGAGAAATTGCTCAATTATTACCGGCATTTTGTGTAATTTGATTCTGAAGGGATTGCCAGAGAGACAGTTGCTTGCAGTGTGCATGCACAATCCGATCCGTGCGAAATGGTATATCGTATTTCATACACCTTTGATATGTGGATATGTGTTTGCTTCCGACGATCCGGGAGTATCAGCTTCTTTTTTAGGATGTCCTGTGAATTATTTTCACGTTACACGCAGGCGCGTACCTATATCTTATCTCACAATCAGCGTATCTTTTGTGAGCAAGTATCATAAATTTTCTTTTTAACTTTTTGACCCTTTCTCTTTTACATCCTTTTTGTTAAGCATTATATATAAATTTTCTCTTTAGTAATACAAAAATTTATGCGTTTGAATACTGATACGTCTTGTATCAACGAAAATTGGTCGAGGTCATATTTTTCTATGGTCATATTCGCATCGACTTTATGTATGACGCTTCTGTCACCATACATATATGTATAATGCAACAAACTTGGCGCATGCTAAGGACATCCGTTTCGAATCTCCGCGTATTACCGGGACGAATGAGAATCAGATCCATGTTTGTGTGACATTTTTAATTCAACATCATGCTATGAATAAAATCTTGAAGTACTTTCTGCCCGCTACATGTTGGCCCGCCTCGACTGCGAGAGGCTTCAATCCAATCAGGTCGCGAGGTTGAAGGTGACTAAAGATAATATTTGCATTCTATACGACGACGCCAGGTTTCGTCAATATTTTCCCGTCGCTAAGGAGCGATGTTAAAATAAGATATTGCTATATAAAATCCTTCGATTATGACGAATAATTGAAGACACGCTCGCAAAATGGACTCTAATTTGTCGTGTTATCCATGCTTCTTACTTTGCTGGTCACAGATTTAAATGTTGTTTTTCGATAATATTAAAAGTAGGACATCCTAAGTGATAAACCAGTAAACAGCTTTTATTTCTTATGTGTTTATTTTCAAGGAAAATTTGCCACAAAGTACAATAATATCATTGGTCGGAAAGCCACATTTGAAAGTCAAATTTAATTATTGTTCAATCAAGTAAAGAGCGCTCAACTTATACACTCGAATGTAATCGAATGCCTTTTACCTGATTAATTGATCAATAATTAAATTTGACTTCAATTTAACATTTTGTAAATACATATTGTACATCGCCAACGTAGCCTTTGCACCAAATAACCATTTAATTTTAAATAATCTTTTTTATATTATTTTAATTTCGAGGTAAAATAAATAAGAGTAAATGCAATTTGGAGAGAGGAGAGAGGCACTATAACGTGTTAATGTCACGCTTATAAGCAGTACGTACTAAAGCAATTTCCGCGCCAATCTTCTTAAAAATTGCTTACGGTTGGAAAAAATCATTCTTCCGTTCGCATACTTGCGGTACAACGTCACTCTCGACGGACACTCACCGGCTTTGTGACCGTCGACGAAGTTTCGTTGTCGGTGCATTGGCTTTAGCTTGTAAAACGATCCTATTTCCATAACAAAGGGAAGCCCCGCGACCGTTATGAATTGCAGATTGCACTGAAAAACGAGTTTAAACTTCTGTATGTTACTTTCGCTTTTAATGCGATTAACCCGATCGTTACAGCGCGACTCGCTTGTCTCCCCGGGCAATTAAAAGATAAAGTGGAGGAGTTAACTTCGCGCTGTTTTGCCGGTGCTACTGTATTATGTTTGATCCTCTGCAGATTGTACATAACGATATCTCATTTTAACGTGTCCGCAAAACGTTTTCCGTTAAAAATACGTAAAGTGGTTTATTACGCATTATATAATATTTTTAAATAGCGAAAGAGAAGGATTTATAGTATTAATCTGTCTCCCAAAAAAATTCTGAGGTATTTCAATTCGTAAAAATTAAACGACTGTCTCAATTAAACACACTTCTTCTTCCGATGAATGTTCGTCTTTAGCCGAATAAAACTTAATGCTTTCCTTAAAAACATTTCTTGCTGTTTAGGGTCAGCACGAGATTAACGTAGCAGCGCGATTTCTCGTCGGAGGAATTTGCGTTTCGCGCAGAGGAGACATAAAGCCCTTTGCGGAATAAAAGGACGCAAAAGCGCGGAAAGCAAAGTGGCGTTCCGCTCTGGACGCGGGGGACTCGGCCAGCAGCGGTTACCTCATATTTAATCTTCGCATTTCTGCTTTCCACTTCGCGTTCGCGCGCGCATTACTGCGATGCACTTGAGAACATCTTTCCATATCCGACCCAACTGTCTGAGCTTTTATCGCAACCAGCGTTTTAAGCCTGTAACAACCGCGGGCCGCATGCAGGACTCTTGAATAGAAATGGCGTATGCGTTAATCCGTCGATCTTTCATGAGAGAAACCATCCCGCGTCCTCTTAAAAAACAAAATCTAAGTCTCGCTAATAGCTGAGATTTCTATGGCAAAAAATATAATTTTTTATTTATACTTCCGATATTTATTTATATTTTAGAGAAGTGATTTGAGATAAAGAAAATACAAAACAATAAGATCAATTTAAAAAGGAAGGAAAAGCGTGTTAGTTTTATTTTAAATTTTGAATATATAAAATTGTATAAAAGTAACAAAATGTTGCAACAAAATAATAATCTTTCTTGAATTTTTCTTTAAGTAATCAAAAGCAAAAAGAAAGATCAAACTCAAATTTCTCAGAGAGTAGGTATGCTATTAAAATTAATCTCGAGTTCTCCTATTTATGTCTCTGTTCTTTTCAAAGATAAAAGTTTAAACGATCAATTATAACAAAAACTCGTAACATTTTAGAAGCTCCAGGCGGATTCATATAAAACTCGCGTAATTGTATTAAAACACTTTTCAACTCATTTTCTTCGTTCATCCTCGTTTCGCGTTTTTTTTTATCCAACTACATCGATATTCTCATTACTTTCGTCCAGTTAAATCTTTCTGTTTTTCATACTTCTCTTTTATTTTGTGTGGCATAATTACATCATAATTTATCTCGCAATAAGTAAAGCTGTCAACTTGAAATATGAAATTTTGAAACAGATAATTTTATTACCCCAAATAAAATCGCATTGCTTTCATTATATCACGAAAATACCTGATTATTAATTTGTACTCAGACGTTTCCAATTAAAACGTTTTTATCACAATTCAAATTAATACTAATTTGCGTATTTGACAAGTACTCTTATCAGAATTCGCTATAATTCATTCTTCATTTTATTAAATCCTCTACATTTCCATTTTCCAGAGAAATCATCGCGGCATTCCTTCACGAAAACGTGCCCTGGACGCCGTATAGGGTAACCGATATATCTCAACCCACGGCCAGTCGACCTTTTCACCTCGAAAAGTCGACAGCAGCATATGGGGCACTGGCGGTCGAGGGGCAAGGCAGAGACGCGAGGAAGGAAAATGTGTGTACGAGCGTAAGCGTGACCATTCGCGAAGCGCTTCGCTCATCCTCTGTCCGCGATATATATCGCGTGCACGCACGCGCGTGTTGAACGGGCGGTCGGTCAGCTAGCTGGAGCTCAAGCAGGAGGAGAGGAAAGAGAATAACCGTGTTGCTCTGCAGTCGAGGAATGACGCGGACAGAGTGCAGCAATTTCGCGCAATACCGCCGGAATACCGGGCGTTTCGGGAATGCGGATCAGCATTTTCCCAGCCGTCCCTTATTTCTCCTCTCACTCCTTCTCTCTCTCTTTCACTATCTCTCTGTCTCTCTCTCTCCTGTTCTCTTCGTCTTCCAATCTCTGGCGAGCACAAGCTCGATATCTCCTTGACAGTCTTCTCCTTTCGTAATGTAACCGGCCGTATCAACCCGACTATCACGCATTCTTTCGTCTGCCCACGTCGCGCAAATTTCCACGTCCGCAGTGCGTATTCCTCACAACACTTGAATTAAAAGTAATTGTAAGAACGATATCGGTAACGTCGCAATTTACCGTACACTAAGTACGCTTATGCACGGAGAGAATTTTCTCTTAAAATTTACCCTGAAATCATGGTAGTTGTGGAACAATATGTACCACCAAGAATTTTATGCGAACTATTCTGATTAATATCCACCATAATAAAAAATATTAATATCTATTACATTAAAATATAAAATATGTTTGATTAATTTTACTAAAATATATCTAGAAAATTTCAATAATTTTTCAAAATTTACCAATCTGCTTGGTAATTTTTATCATGTTGTTTGTAAAATTTCTTTTGTATATTTTAAAAATTCCTTGGTTGCCAAGTTGTCCCAAGTTTGTAGTGAATTTAAGGGTAAAATATAACAAAAAATTCTCTCCGCGTGTCAGTTTTTGTAAGCTGTATAAAAAAATATCTATTCATTGCAAGATTGCATTTTAGATGTTCAATTCACTTATCCTCTCCTCAATGCCTAATTAATTTTTAGACAGTCGCATGATACTTCTGATTTCAAAATACAAGCTAAAGATATTTTAGGACCGATTAATCATGTAACTCGTCTTCGTGTGACGCACAGCTCGCAAGCCGTTCGCACGAACACGACAAACAAATGTAAGATGATTGGTACGGGTTTCTAAGCTCGCCGATCCTTCCGGATCCGCATGAACAGAAATCGGTTAACAAGGAAGTCTTGGCCGGAGAATACGACAAATCTCCCGGGCCGTTGCGGAAGTTCGATGAACGTCAGCTCTCTTTCGTGCACAAAGCCAAGCATTAAATTCTACCGTTATTCCCCTCGTGCCTCATACGTCTCTATGAACCGTCTTACAACAACGCGAAACGTCGTCTTCCCTACTCGGTCTTGATTATGCACTCACTACCCGCTAAGAGCACAAGAACCAATTAGGAATCAGCGAAGTGTTTGTCGGCGTGAGAGCACTTTTGATCCTCCTTTAAATTACGTCGAGAACCTGCAGAAGCCGGAGAAAGGATCGCGTCGCGAGCGAGCGTACGTATCTTTGTCTATATTTACTACGATTTGTCAGGATAAAGACCGACGTGTGCTCGACGCGTCGTGCTTTACTGATTCGCAATCCTGCAAGTTTCATCCTTATCGCCTCCTCCGACGACTGACTCAGCCTTTTCGAAATGACAATTATTTAACTATTTGCTCGCTAAGTACTCCCGCCAGCGACAATAGCGAAGCTAAGCTTTGACGAAGAGGAGCATTACGCGCGACGATTCGCGTCGCGATGACGATTGACAGCAAGGCGGATTCTTGGTAAGTCCTTCGTCGCGAGGGTACTGAATTGTAAAATGAATCATGACGAAGCAAAAGTCTCATTTATAAAATAGAAAGTTATTTCTATGTCATCTTAATCTTTACAACGACTGAAATTCAGAACTTCTAACAGCAGTTATCTATACTTACAGATTAAATTTTATTTAAAATTAACGTAGTTGTCTAGATTTAATTGCGCCTATAAACATGAACATCAAAAATTCGGTATTTCAGGATGGCAGACGGTTGTTAAATTAAACCCCGGTAAATTAAACGCTCGTAAGGTTAATACCCGTTGTAACTTTTCAAGCATGCTTTATCTCCAGTACATAAGAGCTTACTGTAAGATTGCCAGTAAATCAACAGTAAATTTCTAATGAACGAGATAATAATAAAAATTCCTCGTTCTCACACAAACCGCCTCGTCATTAACCTACATCGTCGTGATTTTATGATCCCATGTATAACGTACTAGAGAGAAGAGCCTATATGGTAGCTATATAGCAGCTAGTAAACTAACGTAGTTAGCTTTACTTGACGGAATTAAATTCTCAGTATTAACGCGCATGAAGATACATTTAAGACGACCGACCACTAAAAAGCCGCTGCGAGCCCGAGTCAAAAATATAGGCCCTAGGACTTCAATAAATTGCTCGGGAAATAAGCATGTGCCGAAATTAATATTCGAATTTCGCCATTATTATGAGAAATTAATATTTGCTCGTTTGTATGCGCGGCGAGAACTTTCAGTTCGGCCTTTGCCACCTCAGGTAGGACGACGACGACGGTTTAGTTTCGCGGCGCGAAGGAACGTGTTGTGCGCCGCGTCGTTCTGTGAAGTTTGGTTTAAAGACATCGGCCCCCCCGGCCTACACCGCTATTCTCCGATTCGCTCGCCGGGGCCACCGCCGAATGAGTTCGCCGAGGAGTTCGAGTCAAGTTTCTGTCGCGCGCTCGCGGAAACTTTCATCGGGATATCGTCAGCAAACACGGCGTCGGCTTTACGAGCCTCATTCGGCGCGAAACTCCTTCCTCCTTACACACTTTCCAGCCCTCGCGATGATAAATAACTGAATTCTGGCACGAAGCCCCCTCGCGCGCACACGCGCGATTACCGCACACCGACGGTTCAGCAGTTGTCAGTTATCGGTTTATGCCATTTAGCGAACATCAATTTTGAAGTCAAAAGTTGAAAATAAGACACGAGTCAAATTATTGAAGACACTTTAATTGTCGTTCGTTAGAAGTTTTTAGATTATCTTCGTCTAGAAATGTAAAAGAAATTCAATCTTTCTCGAGAAAAAAAAGAAAATATTAACGCGTGAATTTCGCAGATCCAATAATTCGCCTTTTCATCTGAGTGATTTTGAAATGTAACATTTTGAGTGCGGGACACAATTTAACGTGGATCTACGTTCTTACACACCTTTTACTGTTCCTTTTTATATCCTTCGACATGGATTCACGTCGCTCGTAAAACGCTCCTAAAATAAATCTCGACTTGGCAGTTCGCCTAATTCGACGAATTAACTTGAGAGAAAGAGAGAGAGAGAGAGAGAGAGAGAGGGGGGGAGGATTAATAATAATTACATTTTATAGACGCGCAGGTCTCCGCTAACCGCGCTCGATGTATTGTTAGAGACGGAATTTATAATTGCAGCAGCAATCTCGACGTGAGATTACGGCACGTCGCAAATCAGGCTTACGCCTGATGGCAAAGTTGGCGACCCGGCAGGAGAGGATCGACGTTATCTGTATTAACTATACCCGCGAAGCCTAAAGCGATGACGCACCATGTCTCAAGAACGAAGATTCCTTCGACTGTTGCTGTTGTTGGCGGTGCAATATCGATCGTCGTTATTGTCGCGCATAAAGGAAGATGTTTCGCTGAGCGACTCCGACGCGTGTTAGTGCCGGATTTACGGGGGCGATTGACGCGCAACCCGGCAGAAACGCGACGAAGCTTAAACTGGATCACCGGGACGTGAAACGTCAAGTTCGAGACGTGTCATTAAGTGTGGCCCCGTTAAGTGGTCATCCCTTAAACAGTCACAGTTACCGCCGCAAAAAACGCCATGGGGTGGTTGATCATCTCAGTTTTCTTCTCCGCCAATTCGTCACTCGTTGATTTCAATTTTTCACATTTTAGACAATCACCGTTCTTTTTGCTTCGTCCGGAAATGTTTATAGCTAAAGAAAGAGGCGAAATATCCTATCTGAAATATTTTTATAATTTTACATTGCTGTTTATTTGTGAGCAAACTTAATTTCAATGCGCCATAATAATCACTCTTTATTTCCCTTTTTTTCTTTAAACCGATCGACTTCGATTATAACGAATCTGCCGCGAATCTGTACGAGCAACATGTAAGTTGAATCGATGCGAGAAAATCCCGGCTGGAAGAAGTTTATCGAGACGCCGGCTCCAATTTATGTGTAAACTCGGCGGAAAAGATAACGCGCAACATGCTTGCCGCAACAACAACGGCGAGAACGAATAAAAGCGGCGCACGCGGATGTACCGTGTCGTTCCAGTTGAATATCTCTAAACCTCTGCAATCCTTGTTTTACATGTCAGCGTAATCCTTCAGCTGGTAAAATATTTCTTCCGGAAAATTCCAGATCGAGAGAAATCATTCTCGTATTCGAATCGCCGCGCACGAGGATTATGCCATTCGATTTGATTTTTAATTTTCAGGAAGTTCGACAGGAAATAATTCGAGAGAGAGACAGTACACGTCCGAAATGAATATCCACGGTCCAGGTCGAAAGAATGAATTTGGAGAGAAACGAGAAGTAAGTAACGGCCATCGTGTGACAGCATTCTTTCACATTGGCTACGGACAAACATCCATTAAGCCTTCGAATCAGGACGAAATAGTCAAGATTCCGGCAGAAGAAGACGATGCGCTTCCTTGAGGAAGCCCGATGATACGATCGCTTCTGTCGAATCATTCTCCCTGCCACCTCGTAGACCAGCCCCCGACCCCCTTTAGCGAGAAAACAGGAAAACGAACGTTGACGTTACGAGGACGGATAGCGCGGGCCGATGCTCGAGAAACGAGAGAAAACTGCGACTCGATTCGACGCTCGGAAACACGATATACGGGAAGAAGCAGGTTTACGAGGAACAGATTCCGTCGCGCGGCGCTCCGAGGATCTATAGGTATAGCTCTCGATCAGAGATAGAGCGGCTCCTCGTGGCCAGGCGGTCCCGACGAAACGCCGTGTATCTCGAAAGATAGAGCTTTCCTTCATCCATTCCGGCGCGGTAATCTCCGCCGAAGTCGTATCGCGAGGCAGCGAGACGTTAGGTATGAGCGAAATAATGTCTACGGGCAGTTGACTCAAAATATAAAGTCGAAGCGTGACTTGGAAATAGAATTTGGATCTCGATACGCTATACAACCTGTTCTCTATTATATATTAATTGATAATAATATATTAAATATGAATTAATTTCTCTCTCTCTCTCTCTCTTGTCTAACATCACTTACAATTAGTTGCGCAACAACGCGACGGACGACGCACTGCATATTGATTTATATCCCGCAATCTAAAATCACCCTCTTTATATTGCATTTCGAAATGACAATCGACGTCGACATTTGCATCCATGCAATCGACGCTGATCCGCGAATACGTCCCTCCAATAGATCCCAAGTGCCGCGCTCATATACGAAGCTTGCAACGGCGACAGGTGCGCCAGATAGCTCAGGATTTTACGATGCACAACCGGAAGTGCGAAACGCCGCAGATCGTTCCTTGCTCTTTGCCGGGAATTACGATCGTGATAGCGCGCCGTCTCCGATATCTCCTCTGCGCGATTTTATTCCCTTCGCATATTACGCTCGCGAATCTCCCCTTCGTTTCTCTCTCTCTCTCTCTCTCTCTCTCTCTCTCTCTCTCTCTCTCTCTCTCTCTCTCTCTCTCAAGTTGTACATTTCTACTAGCTGTTTATACACTTTGATCGCAAATATCCGCAGCTGAGACGCGACTCGCGTGCAATTGCGTGGCAAACAGCGATCATTTCGCTGCTGCTGATTGCACTATACTTGAGCAATATTCCTCGAACCCTACTTCAAGTTTAATCCTCAAAGCGAATTTGGGTGAATGCTCAGCTTTTATGTTTAGATTTATGTTATCCTCTTACGTTTATTTGTTAAATCTTGCGAAAATTAATTTTTGACAGAAATATGTACAGAATTTATTAAAGCGTATAAAATGACAAGAATAAAAACAAATATAAATATCATTACGGTATAATCTATGTCTTCCTTAGTGCAATATAAGAGTAGATACAATGAATATAGGGTTCCTGTGGTAGTAGGAATTACATTTTAGTATACTGAATGAAAAGGTAAAATTACACTATGTTATATACGAGAGAAAATTACCACACATTGATGATAAACAGATCGATATGAGATTTCGAGAAACGCATACAAAATATTTTCCCATAACTCCATGTAAATATTGCACGATATCAATTTATTCGTAACGATATTTAGGGAACATTCCCGGTGAGATAAACTCTTCAGGTGTACGCGGTTAAATTCGGCTAGCCAAAACGAATGCAGTTTACATACGCAGCATGTGGCATTTGCAGTTTGCACAGCGTTGGCAGTTGATTAAATATCAAACGGTATCTATAAATTGCCTGACCCGCAGAGTCAACCAGTTACATAACGATCTTCCTCATTTTTGCTACCAGTGCCAATCAATAATTGCTAATTATTAGTCATCAGTATCGAGTCATTGCAACGAGCCACAAAGTTCGTAATTAGGATTATCTTACGCGTTGCGCATTAACCGCTTATTTAGTAGCTTAATTAACTATTCCCCATCGCGATCGATCCGATCGCGCAGAAAGTCGAAACTATTATTTCAAGGGACTGTGATTTGTCCGCTGCACAAAGTCCGCCGTAATTTCCCATTGGCGTTAAGGCACGCTGCTCGGTCGTATATTTTTATGGTTCTGTAAATTCTCGCGTATGCCTGTAAACGTAAGAGAATGTCGGGGACCGAGGAGCTCGATGCAGGTCCTCCGTCGCTATCTGCAAGAGGTATCTTTATAGTCGCGATCGGGTGCTAAAGAGGCGTATAGCTGAGTCGTAGGGTACGTCGGAATCATTTTCACGTGGCAGCTCAAAGTGTATGCGGCCAAGTGCCGGCGAGTCACATCCCGCTAGATCGCCGAGATATGAATTGTCCTACTATGTTTTCTCACTTTAAGTATGCAATAGAAAATTACTTTTTTACTAAAAAATATTACAATATTATTTGCAATATTATTAAAAATGTTACAATTTAAATAGAATTTAGTTTGGTTATCTAAATAGTTCGAATTATCTTTATGAGAAAATTAAGGAAACCGCCACGCTTATCTATTATAACGTGTCCGTACTCGGACGTGCGCGTTTTTGCATAAGTATAATAGATTATTATGTTTACAAAGTGAATGTACTCCGAAACGCTCATGAAAGCGCGGTCTACGTTGAAAAGCCACTAGTCTTCCTCAGGTTAGTAGGCGAGCGCGCGCGTAACAGAAAAATACGTCATATTTTAAACTCCATTACTTCCTGACCGTTGCGGATCTTGCCACGGCGAAAATGATATATACCGCGCTATTTATCCCACCGGCAAACAAAACGGCGAGCCGCGAGTGAGACAGTTAACGCGGGGAATGGGCCATTTATCGCCCCGTGGCGGCATTCCACGGAATGCCGGAAACTGTGCATGCGCGTCCAAAAAAAGATGCTTAAATGAATCCACCGTAATCAGATGGCCGTAACCTTATGCTCGTAATAACCATATTTGTGCACCGCGCGAGAAGCAATTTATGCAATTACGGGTAGGACGTAACGCGCCCGATTTTACCCCGCGTACGTGAAGATACATGCACATCGCGCAGGACGCTCAAATAATCATTACGCGGGCATGTCTGGTCGGAAGTGACATTTGATTTAATTATTAATTAATCAATGTGATCGCGGAAAAGCACCCGAGTTACGAAATGCGAATTTTTCTATGAGGCACCTTGCAAATTTTCAGACAGTTCACCTTTTTGTTAATTAAATAAAATATTTAAGTAACAAATTAGTGTTATATGCATAGGCATCTAGATTTAACTTTGACTAGAAATTTCGCGAAATGTCACCAGGCTTTTCTGGTTCAATCCGCTGACAAACTTAAGAGCCGAATAATGTTTTTTTCCCTCCGGATGTTTGTCGCCGGTTAATTACGTGTGTTGCGACCGCTTCGAAAACTGACCTTCATTCAATTCGCGACTGCATTTCGCGTTTGCATTCGCACGTTTGCATTCGCGCTCGGGTATATCGCATCGAAATTCTCGTGCCGCTGGATACACGAACGCGGACAACCGGAGTCATCGCGTTAAACCGCCGCCGTCGACACACGATTCTATATGTATATCGACTATCGCGCGGCCGTACAACGTTAACCAACTCTGCTAATGTCGAGCGCAACGATCGGCCCTCGCGGGACAGAATGAGCGAAAATTCGACGAGGGTTTGAACCGCGTGCGATAATAGCACGATTCGAGAATTTGTATAAAAGCAACGATTTAAACTTTGGATTCGAGTTTATATTTGTCTACGGGAAAATCTAAATTCACTTGATATTTCTACGGGGTGATACGAGAATTAGGATACTTCCGAGAATAAATCAATTTTGATATTTAGATTATTGTTATACCACATAAAAAAATAATTTTCACGTTTATGTTGTTTGCGTGAGTAATAAACAAGACTATTACTTTAGTATCTTAAAGATATTTTGCATCGTGGATAACAAATTTCAGAGAGATTTAATTCATGAGACTGAGATCTTTAAATTAATAATACCTTCAATCGTTCCAACTAGATCGTCTTTTCTCGCAAATCCTCTTAATTGTACAATCCCGAGAGCAACTTCTTGGAGGAGCGAGTTCGAATGCGCACCGATTCAGCGTGCTGTGTCTACCGCATCGATTTCCCGCTTTTTTATTAGCCTCCCCGGAAACTTCGACGAACTTTTCGTCGACTCGACAACGGCGGCGGCGGCGGCGGCGGCGGCGGCGGCGGCGGCGGCGGCGGCGGTGGCAGCAGCGACGCGCCGAAATAATTATCGGCGCCGGGCGCGCCGATTATTCGCGAACTATGCGAGCAACGGGCCCGATCAATGGCTTCCTGAACGACCATTGTCCGGGAGAATATCCGGTGTATATCCGTCGAGGAGGGCCGCCACCGCCGCCGCCACCGCCGCCGCCACCGCCGCCGCCACCGCCGCTGCTGCTGTAACCCCGAGCGCCTCCAGGAATCCCCGATAGTCTCGCCCCGCTTGCTCTCGCATCCCCCGGACCCCTGTCGTCCCCGAGGCGAAGATGAAGTTTGCAGTCGCGAGATAAAACACGGCTGCTCGCGTTTTCCGCAACGTTCCGCGCGAATTCACGGGGCTCGCGCGCGTTTTACGCTCCGCCCCGAAGCGAGCGGAAGAGAGCACGCGACAGTGCGCGATCCGGGATCTGCATAAAAAGCGACGCGGCATCTTCCTCCTCTTCGGGAGGGAAAACTACGTGCGCGACTCCGTGCGACACAAAAGTGGAGCGAGAAAATATGAACGCTTCACATGATACAATATTTCGTCTGTCGCGAAACGAATCGTTCCGACTGATATCAGCTTCGGCATGATTTTCCGGAGGTGAGACTCACCTGCGATTGAAACGTGAGAGTACGATGTGTTGCTGTTTTTTGAATAACGCGCACGCGGAAATATTGGAAAAGTTTCCATATCCCTTTAGTTTCCAAAACATTTTCAAATATTTTATAAATTGTATATTATTATTATTATTATTAAATTTCTTACTTTTATATCACGTTACATTTAACACTAAAATAGATAATAAATAAAATCGTTATCCGTTACACATGACAAAATTTTATAGCCATATCTTTTAATTTTGAGCAGTTATATTAATTTCTTGCGTGCTCTAAATTTAAACTTAAAAAGTATATAAAAAATTGATACGACCATGCAATGTTGTAAATCTAAAGCTCACCTTATAAACATGTTAGATACTTTGTGGAAATAATTTTTTTTTATTTTGCAAATTGTATTTCTATTTCATAAATATTTTTAATCTGATAAATATTTCGAATAGAGAAACATTCAGGAAATATTTCGCGAAAAATCGAGGTGAAACAAAAATGCTCGACTTTAACATATTATAGCAGTGCATTGTAATGGTAAACTGAGATTTAAACATAAAAAATATGACATACAATGAGGGCTTATATATTAACCCTTTGCACTCGAGAGACGACACTCACTCGCCACTTGGTTTAATGCAGCAACTTGAATGGCAACTGAGAGGCGACAATAACAGATATTTTTCCTCTTTACATTTTAGATGTTTGAGTCTACACACAGAAAAATATATACTACCTACAAGTTAATATTACTTGCTTCAAGTATTTGATAAGTTCATATATGAGCAAATCTACCATAAAGTCGTCATAAGTATCACATTTACTCAAAACATATTCTAGATCTTAGCAAGTTTAGTACTTGAAACAAGAATATTAAATTAATACGAACATTCTGTTTACTTACAATAGGGGAGACCGGGGCTAAACAGTCCGTTTTTTTTCGGTGCCGATTTTTAACAACAAAATAAATAATTGTAGTTAAAAGTGGTATACCACTGTAAAGAGTGAACCTTTAGCTACAAAATTTATATAGGAAATTTTTGTCTACGTCGCTTTGTTTAACCGGTATAGAGCAAAAACGACAACGGTGGAAAAATTGAAATCTCAAAAATGCCGGGGTATAACAGTCTGCACTGCATTTTCAATACATATACGTACATCTAATCCTAAAAAATAATAGGATACATGCAATAATTGTTTTTTAAGAGAAAAATATAAAAATTTATTAAAAATTTTTATGCGAAACATTATTAAAAAATAGTTACGAGGGTTCCTCTTTCCGCAGAAGTCACTCGCCCGACTTGTTTCACTCCTCGACGTCCGATGACTCTATTCGGTGTCTGAACGGTTGTAATTCCCGTCTCATCCATATTCCATATGCAGTGAGCCTGAAAATGCCTTGGAAATGCACCCGGACTGCTTACTGACCGATTAGCCCCAAACACAAGTTTCAGGTTTGATCGCCCACGAAATATTAGACATCAACGATAATGAAAAAACTACACTGGATTCGTGTTCAGCATGCATTACTCTTTATAATCACGTATTTCGAGATTTGGAGAGCAAATATTATTGCAAATATTACAAAATTTCCACTCGCAGAAAATGTAACTTTCACCTTTCGAAAACACGTTTGCCCTCGTAAAAATCATAACACGGCAGGTAACCTGCCGAAACTCCGTTGGTCACATGGGTACTATAAGCAGCGTTTACAATGTTAATAGCAAGTTCGCACAATATACAGGTTCCGAGATATTTGATTAGACGTATTTACCCCGTAGACGTTTTAGCCCCGGTCTCCCCTATAGAGTCCACGGAAGAGAAGCATATACTTCAATAAAGATATCACATTTTCTTGAGAGAAGTTTATCCGTTATTTGAATCAAGTAAAAATTTTATTCATCTAGAATAATCGTTTACTTCAAAAAAGTAATTTGTATTCTTGATGATTACAATTAATATTATTTTTATTTATTTAAATTTTCTTTAATTCTTTAGTTCCTAAGTGGAATGTAGGTTAGGAGGTTTTCGTGCGCGGTGCGGAGGGGTACAGTTTAGAATATAAAAATTCCTGTCCTCAGGTGGATTCGAACCCGGTTCCTCGTGGTTATGAGTCTGACACTTTATCACTAGGCCACATCTCTGATTATATTCTTAGTGCTGCAGTATCTAGTTTTCACAGAAGTGATTCATTGATTTCAAGTATTTCATATTCTTACCTAAAGAATCAGTAAATATTCAAATCAAGCTTATGTGGCTTTTCTTAGATAAAGTTTACAGAATATACTTGAAATCAATGAATCACTTCTGTCAAAACTAGATACTGCAGCACTAAGAATATAATCAGAGATGTGGCCTAGTAATAAAGTATCAGACTCATAACCACGAGGAACCGAGTTCGAGTCCACCTGATGACAGGAATTTTAATATTCTAAACTGTATACGCCTCCAGACCGCGCACGAAAACCTCCTAATCTAGAAGAATGTTGTTCTATACAGCCAAGTATTTCATATTCTTACCTAAAGAATCAGTAAATATTCAAATCAAGCTTATGTTGCTTTTCTTAGATAAAGTTTCAGAATATACTTGAAAGAAGAATAAATTCTTCTTTTAAGCACATGATGATAAGCTTTTCTAATACTTATGATAAGTATATCTTAAAACTAATATTAAGAAAATATTCTTTGTTGAAGAAAACTATTACTCAAACCAAATAAAATAAAATGAGTAATTGCTTTTCTTGGCTGTAGAACGATATTTTTCTGTGTGTATTGTCAAAGCTTGAGATTCAATATTAGATTTTGTATAATGTAAAAATACATAAAATATTGAAATAAAATAATCATATTATAATAAATACATGTATAATTTATTTTTAAAAAATTTTATCAAATTTTTAGCAAAAGAGCTTCGAGTTGCTACTTCCTTATAGCAAAAACCTTCAAGTGCAAAGGATTAATAATATTATTACCTAGTCATATAAACAAATGTTTGATTTTTTTCCATTAAAATAAGCACACGCTATATGTGTGAGTAATAAAAGCTGATGTATTATTTTGCATTTGGGGCCAGTTAATGTTACACGTGCAGAAAAACATCCTCGAAAATCGGAACACTTGTACATATCTACGCGCTTCCCTTCGGCCGATTTGCATGATTAACATATCTATATAGCCGATACCGCAAACATTTGTGCACGTGTTTTCCGCGACGCGTAATTTCGTAATACAAATTCGGCGCGCGATACGGCCGCTATGCGACTGTGCGGCTATGCGTGCGGAGTGTGCATTCGCCGGATTTCAAATCGCGTTACCCGCGAAACGCGCGATAACGCGTGTGTATTATGCGGGATAAAAGCGCAACGTTACTCTGCACTACAATGCGTGCGATAAACAGGCACGCGCGATAAACTCGTGACGTTGCAGCACACCTCTCGTAACCTACGATTAAAATATAAATAAAGTTCGAACCATTTATTTCTTCTTCAGATGTCCTATGCAATCGAGACAGACTGTTCAATTATTGCGTTACAAGCAATTCGCAGTTCAATGTAATATTTTTATATAATAATTATTATATATTCCCATATGCGTTGTTATATTTAAATATCTATCTATTAATTAAATTAATTGAAAGGTCTGGATATCTCTAATGCGCATAAATTATTTATTAAAAATTCATAAAGACTTTAATTTTTAATGGATGCATTAACAATGCATTATTAAATGTATTATTAAAACAGGTTGATGCCAGATCCATATTATTAGATGCAAATATATATAAATTTGTAGATTTATTCTTGGAAATAAAATAAATTTTATGACCATACATATAATATTTCTTCCGTTTCAATTATTCCTATTTCAAAATATTGCATTAACAAATTTAAAATTTATCCTGTGGTATGATTGTTAGATTTCTTAACGTCATCGAATGTTATTCTCAACGGACTTTGCGGTACGCGGTCTGATAATTTTACAACACGTAAGATAAACTGGTAACGTCGCAGCAAGTGTATCCGAGTGTCTTTTCGTGGCCAGCGATCAAGATAGAATTTATGAAACTGTGCCGACCCCGCACTGCGACCTGTTTCCCCATTTCGAGAAGTCTTGGACTTTATATATTTGCACGACCGATCCTGCGGTCGGAATTCTCGCGATACGATAGGATAGGATACAAAGCCGAAGTCCTATCCGAAGCGTAGAGGACTTTGTTGGTCGGGACCATAAACACCAGGACAACATGTCCCGAGGAAACGCGCGAAATTATCACGTACGAACTGTGTCGGAAAAATACTCATTCATACTACTTGCTTTTTGAAGATACGCAAGTGTATCAATATTCCCGATGATATCTTTGCCGAATATTAGTCACGATTATCAAATTTAAAATTAGAAAATTATATTCTTGCTAAATTAATACTTGTAAACTTGTTGCCTATCTACAATATAAATATTTTAAGTACATTAATAATCTATTTAAATTATGTTTGCCGTAATTATATATTGATTTAGTTCGAATATTCTAAGAACATGATTATATATAATAGAGATTGGAGCATAAACTAGATTTGATATAATTAGCGGACATGTTATTCATACAACGTGTCTATTTTAATATTTCACTCGTCAAAACGATGCACGTTTACATACATCATAAAATATCATTCTATCCTAATTAGCATATTAATTATTAATTATGTCAGATGCGATTTTCACCATTATTTGAAGAACACAAATATCTCTGCTATTTTTGTATTGTACAAATTACGAAATTTCATTATCCAATATCCTCCAAACTCCCCGAATACATATTCTGAACATCAAATATTACAAATATTTTAGTCAGGAGAGCATATTTTGTTCATAAACTTTGTCTAGCATAGTTATCTCCCCATTCACATCCTCTTCAATTATTCAAAGATTATTAGTGCAAATATTTCCACTACTCAATCGCTAATTTATTCGTAATATAAATATTCGCGATATAAATGCATTATAATTTTCATTTATTTTCGATTAAAAAAAGATGAGGACATTTCCGTCATAATTGTTATAGTTAATAAATTCCATTCTTCAAATTTTTACAGAATATTCTGATTGGCAGCAAGACGCTTTCTATCTAACAGTATATTTCAAAATAGCTTGTTTTAATTAATTTAAAGCTGACGCTTGTTTTAAAACTATAATAATTAACCATCGAATTAATTATTAAAGCGCCGTATCTTGGAATATCTCGAGAATCGTATAGAATAATAAATATTAAAATATTTCCCCGTCGAGAGAGAAGAGCGAAGATATAATTATTAGATTTATTCCATTTTTCATATCCCATTTTCGCGACTTAAGAACGTAAATATCGGGCCGTTTCGGACATTACGTCCAGTGTACGGTCGGACGCGCACAGACTCGATGGCGAATCAAATCTACGAAATACGAAATAACGGGTCGTCGGGTACGATGGCATACGACGACGACGGCCAGGATTTTACGTGCATGTTCCTGGAAATTGTGTCTCTCCGCCGTCTCCGGGGATAGTGCTAAACCGGAGAGGAAAATGGAGAAAGAGGGGGGGGGAGAGAGAGAGAGAGAGAGAGAGAGAGAGAGAGAGAGAGAGAGAGAGAGAGAGAGAGAGAGAGAGAGAGAGAGAGAGAGAGAGAGAGAGAGAGAGAGAGAGAGAGAGAGAGACTGGAGATCGCACAAGAGTTTGCTGCGTCGTGCATACCAGTATGCATATACGGACGCCATAAACATCCCTCGCAGGCACCTACCGGACCGGGACGGTGCCGTGTCTGCGAGGAAAACGGCGAAATCACCCGGAAGCCACCGGCGGTCCGTTATGGCCGCGTTATGCCGGAATATCGCGTTATAAACTTCCGTGAGAGGCGTCTCAGCTCGTGTGTGTCCGTCGCTCTCTACGCGCCGCAGATAATGATCCGCTCTTTGCCTCTCTCTATCGTGTTATTCGTACTTCGAGGACCGCTGCCAGCTCGCATGCTCGAGTTACAACTTCGTGAAATCGGTACCGTAGACAAGCTGCGTCGCATGCTGTTGCCCCACGGACGTTCCCATCTGCGCATAATATCGTTGAGAGCACCAGTAGATTTGGTCACGGATTGGTAGTCCCGTTTCTAACTGAAGCGCTCGACAATGCGACATATCGTATGTTCTCGACGTATGAGAGTATTCAATGTAAAATGTAAAAACATTGTATTAGGCAACAACTAAAGACAACATGACAAAAAATATTTTTTAATAAAAAAAATAATTACTAAATATTTTCGACATTTTTATTTTTGCAACCAGCAGAAAAAATAATGATTTCTTTTACTGAAAAAAATAATGATTTAATAACGTAAAATTAAAATAACACATCGGTATAATTAAAACAACATCTAAAGCTTGACGATACTTTTGGGCCCACGAAAGATCTCCAACGAGCAAGTGAACCCACGAGTTGCTAGTCGTCAGTGAAATTCGAAATCGTCACGTCTCCGGGCGCCGATAAAACGATAAACGGTGGTACGCGAACAATTTTACGGCGAAATTGGCATTTTATATGACTGGCATGAGAACGATGCACATCCACGTCGCGCTTTTACGACGAATAAAGTATAAACGCTGCATCCGCACAGTGGCTCAAGTTATCAATCGAATTGCCGGTTTGAGAACGAGCGCGAAAAACCGAAAACGCGAACAATCTGTAAAACGGAGAGAGGTATGAAACTGACGTATTCGAGAATGTCCAGCGCTCATGTACCGCCAGTTTTCGAGTTCATTTGTTTATCGTCTCGAATTTCTCACGTCAATCACGAAAACCATTTTCAGAATTTTGTACTGCAAATAAAACAAAATTCACCTATTAAAGCTATTTATCCTAAGAGTAGTGCAAAGTAGCTATTCGCCTATTAAGAATAACAGACTTATATTTTGCTAAAGAAGTTTAATAAGCTCAAAATAGATGTAAATAACAGTATACATCAAAAAATTACGAATTAAAAATCAAAATTCAAAATTCAATAGAGATATAATGTACAACAATACTATTATATATTCAAAACAAAATGTCATTAAAAAAATGTGTAAGCATTTGGAAGCAAACGAAAATACAGTTCGGATGTTTGCAAGTGGAAGGAATGGAAGAAGCATTGACAATATTAAATAATCTATTTCTCAAATGTTCTCAAAATGATATGTCATATCCGCTAACGTCCCAACAATAAATCCATCGCGATTATGGATGATATAGACAATTTCTGAATTAGAATATTCCGTTACGCGATATAAATTCGGATCGAAAACGATTTGCGAGACGATCGGCGATGTGCTACTGATCCTTCTGACAAAAACCTTAATGTTTAAACATAAAGGACCATGTCATTTCAAAACAATTAATTTATCAATTACAAACAATTAAAATTTATTATAGAAAATATTTAAACATTCTTATTATATTAAAATTTTGTAATAAGATTTTATTACGACCTAGTAGAATATTAATTTTCTTTTTACGATTAATATTATGATACTAATCTCTTTAAAAAATATTATTGATTTTTTAAATAATAAAATAGAAGCGTTTTTTTCTGCAATGTTAACACTGTACTTTTTATTCAAGCTATTTGCGCAATAAATGATGGGAACACGTTATTCTTATTTATATTTCACGGTATTGCGGAATATTTGTCGAGTGAATGTAGCGATGTAAACTTCAGAAATAATATTTTTCGTATATAAATCAACTCTTTTGTTTACCATATAAAAAGCTTTAAAACTCTAAGCTTCAAATCAAGCCAACGTGTTTTATTGAAACTTTGTTTTAAATTGAGATATGTAGAACAGAAATTTTATACAGATATGTAATACAGAAATAAGGGACGTGTACCTATATACAAATGTGCCAAAGATGTAAAAAGAAAATAAAATGAATTACATTTCACTCGATTAAATCTCTACGTTAAAACTATACGAAATAAGCATAGAACTGTTGTGATATTATATAAAATGTATTTAGTTCTTTCTCTCACGTCAATAAAAGCGTGATCCAACTTTGGCACAAAGAGTTGAACAGCGACTAAACGTTAAACCGAAATTTTACGGCCGACGGAGTATCCTCTTAATGCACTCGCTGACGAAGTCGCGCAAATCCGATCTACAGTGGAAGAGATGAAAATTCTGAATCGCTCGCATTCGCGCCGGGCGGCCCCGAAATTGGCAACAGGCAGCGACGCGAGGGTGCGACTTCGGCAGACTGCGAGGTGACTCTGGACCAGCGAGCGGAGCTTACCGAATTATTGTTTGGTAAATCCGTAATATATATAGATTCTCCATTAAATGGATTCGTACGCCTCCCCCTGTTATCGTTTCCTCCCGTCTCTTTCTCTCCTTCTCTTCCAACCCGTTTCCCATCGCGCGGCAATAATGCCGGAATGATTGGCCCTCGTCGTCTGGCCTCATAGAGACGACGAGCATTTACTACTAACAATGCGCAATGTTCTATCGGCAACCTGCAACTAGTCCGGGGAGCGACACTCACGCGCTCGCTTTCGAACTCCGATCCCTAATAGTTACATCAGTCGGCAGCGTGCGGGACGTCGTTCATCCGCGCACATATCATGCATGAAGACGACGAAACCCCGAAGACGTTATTAGATACCCGCAGCCTGAAAACCTACCGAACAACCCGGATTTTCGGAGAGTCGGTACTTAGCTTCTTGAAGAAGAGCTCATTTTGTGCCTCGAATGGGTATTACGATAAGTACATACTTGTGCAAATGTTATGTATTAGAAAAATTTAGTGATTAACTAAGAGATTTTCAAAATAAATTTTTATCTGAGTGATGAATGGAAAGAGAAAAGATACAAAGCTGCCATTATAATTTATAAGCTTAGACGCCCTTCTAAAATAACAGAACCATTCCAAGACGTCTAACTGTAATTTGATTTATATCAATGTGATAAGTCAAATTACAGTTAGACGTCTTCGAATAGTTCCCATATAACAGATTATTATATTTCTCTAACTATTTAAAAAATTAAAATGCACTCTTACATTAAAATATATAAAACTCCAAATATAAAATTATGTCCTTCAAAATTCTATCCGTGTAACTGTAAAATAAATTTTAATTAAATGAATTATCGTTCAATCAATTAAATTAATTAAAGTTATACACATTTTGGATAACTATGTAAGATGCATTTAATTGGTTCACATAAGTATACCTTATTCCACGTATAAAGCAGCGTATAAAACTTCATTAAGTCCGGACCGAGTCGAGTCGATTATTCTCGCGGGACTTTTCCGAGCCTCGAGTCCATCGTGTGCGGTATTACCGCGGATTTTATCTCGCTCGGTCCCACCATAAATCTCCAAGTAACCAAGGGTGTTACACTCAAACGCAGTAGTACCGGCGAAAGAGCAGCCGCGAACACACATGGGTATAGCCGAGCGGGGGGAGGATGCATCAAGCGCTCCTCCGGAAATGAATATAACGAACTCAATTAAAATCTAGAGTGGGCACTGGAGAGCGGCGTAAAAACTCTTCGCCGGAGGACTCTTGCCGCGTCACAAATGTCGCCGGACGAATTGAGCCGGAAGGAAGGTCGAAAAAATTCGGCGCGTCCGGCGAATTATTTCAGCGCGAAACGGAGCTCTTTCTCATTTTCATTCACGCCGAGCACAATCAGAAAGACGAAAAATTGCTTGTGTATCTTTTTTTACCAGGCCACTCGCTGTGCTCCTCGTTCATATATAATTTTTACTTCCAGAATTTGAAAACAAAATTTGTATACAGTGGGAAGTTTTAATAAAACGGAGACGTTTATAAAATATTCGTTTTACCGCCGATTTTCTCGACACGGTATTCCGAATCGAGCTGACGAATCTACGTCCGCTTTCCAAGTAGACAACAGAAGCGCTCTCTCAGCGCTTCTTAGAGATGAACGCTTCTCTCCTTCCTATTTTTGAAAAGAAAGCTTTATCTTTCTCTTTCGTACCTCCGTCATCGTAGTGCACTTACTTAGCACGAGCGGCCAATCCACCGAGTAACTGGTCTTTCAGCCGAGTACCACCGTGGAAAAGCTCAACGTAGAAGCTGACCCTTCTCGGCAATCGCCGAGCTTAGGCGACCCGTTTTCTTGTACAGTCCTTTTCGGTACAGCGCACGTATCTGCGAATCCGTTACAGGCTCGAATAGAAGTTTTGCTGATATAACTAATCAAAACTACTTGAATTACAGAATCAGTAATATAATTCATCTTAATAATATTTTTAAAAAAATTTAGTACATTAAAGCAAAATTCCGAATCATACAGAATTAATTGACTTTTCGATTGTTTTTAAAAACTTGAAATCTCTGATGGTTAGTATTATATATTTCTATTGCAATTTTACAAATAATATTTATTATTATATAGCTATTAATTTTTTCTAATAATTATAAAATTATTTACTATCGTTATGCGTATAAAAATTTAAAAGCATATTAAAATCTCTCAACAGTTCTATTATCTGTATGAAGAAAAAGTTAAGATATAAGATCAATCAGAGAACCTCGGAAGATTCTATAAGAATTATTGCAAATTAAATAATCGTATATTACTTGTAGTCTATCGACATAATGTGTAATGCATCTCGTTTCTTGTCGACCAGAGCTAGGGGATTTGCCATCTCTAGCGAGACCGCGTCTGTAGCGATACTTGATTCGAAGACTAGTTATTCGCTAGATTGGCCACTTTTGATAAGTTAGCCTGCGAACGATCGAGCAGAAATCGCGGGAATTCTAAGGGAAAGAAAGATGAACGTTTTCTTCCTTCGAATGAACGAGCGCACCGATAAAATCTTCGACAATCTCTTCACAGATTTGCGGCAAATTCTCTTTCAACTGTAAAGAAAAACGTACTCTCCGATACGCTACGAGATACTTATCCGCATGACGGGCATTTAAGTTATTAAATTAAGTTGGTAAAATAAAAGAGAAAATACCGTTGAACTTTTTATGTATAATTCTTTGCTTTAAAATAGAAGAGAACGTATTATATTTTAAATTAAACGGGATGATATATACGTTTCTCGACTGGCGTGAACTGAAAACGCATTGACGTAACTGTTGTGTCACAAAGTGACCTTTACCATGACAACTGTAGCCGTCACTGTCCGTGTGAAACGCGTTAATTATCCTACGTGCCGTATTTTAACATGCTGTCGTACAAGAGCACCGAAATTGCGCTAAACTTATACATACGTATTCATTCAACGTCTCTGCATCGCATCTATAAACCACGGAAGAGACAATTGCGCTACGTCTATGCAATACGTGAAATTCACTTGCCCGAGAAAAACATCCGAAGCGCGACATTCTGTTCTAAACATTGCGCGGTGCATAGCTCCGTGCGAGGGAATTCGTTACCGACGCGCTCGGCCGCAGTTTTTCATAAAATAACGCCACTAACGCAACAGATATACCAACGTGTATTACTTTCTTCAAGGTGGTAATAAAAAGCGCCGCACTGTATTTGCCCGCGTGCCACTTTTATCACTCCGGGAGAAATACATTCGAGAACGTAGAATGCCTCACCGCAAACATTGCTCGAATACTTTGAGCTACGTGACCGCTATAAACTCCTAGTCGGAACACCTGTGAAAAACAGGCGTGCGCTTGGCGGACCATTTTTATGGCGGGTACATTCGCCAGATATCGTTGCAAATTTATCGAACATGGTATTCATGAATGTTTGAACTTTAATCGCGCTCGTTCGCAATTAATTTTGAAAACAGCTGCAAATTTAATTCCGCACTTAACGATAAATATCCGTGTGATACGATACTTCTATCCCAATTTGTAATTCATGACAGAGAGGGAAATTATTAAGTGCATAATAACTACTCAAATCAATCTTTTTCAACCTAAATTTTATCGATTTTTCAAATATCGAGTTAAGAGAATTGCTTATTTAATAAATAATATATCTGCATACACATTCGCAGATGCAAGCACATAAACACGAAACAGCTTAAAGTAAGAACGTAAAGTTAAATTAAGTGACACACACTCGGAAAATTGCGTGCAGTTGCGAGAACCAAGAGAGAGAAAAGTAATTCGGAAGAAGCAGGCGCGTTCCTGAAAAAAAATCTCAGAATTTCATGCCGGCGCGTGTGACAGCGGCGCGGGCGCCGGAATACTTGGGACGTTTAATCCCGGTCTGCCATCGTGTTTCATATGGATTAAGTCGCACTTTACCTCGAGGATGTGTAATTCCCATAATCCGACTAAATTTCAGAGAGAAAAATTTTCGTATTAAACATTGCCGGGCGCGCACGCCGAATCCCTCTTTCTTCCGCGTCTTTGAAACAAACATCGCAAGCGGAAAAGAATGGATCAGAAAATAACAGAAAATTCGAGAAACAAGTAAGAGAAGTAGCATATTAACGAATTTCAAAATATCAATAAAATAGGATAAAATACCATTGTTAAAATTTCACTTTATAATACAATTGAAAACTTTATTCTGGCAAACTGTTTCGTCACGCTATTATTCGTAAGACTACCACGTGACGCTTTGATCCACCGGCATCCATTTTTGATGCTTACATCGCATGAGAATCTCATTTTTCCACGTACGATGTTATTATACCTTCCCTTTTCTACTTTCGCGTCGCATCACGTTCTGAGAAAGGGTAATGCGATAAATCAACGTAGAGAAAATTTATTCAATATAAATTCAACAATTCCTTCGCAAGGAGACTCAGATTTTAACAAAATCTTAAAATTACAGTTGTTGATAAAAATATGTCAATTGGAAGTTACTTTTAAACTGGCCGATTGAACATTATATGATACAGTTGCGACAATCGAGTAGACAGAGAGAGAAGGAAACGAAGAGGAAAAGTAACATTGGGCAGATTGTTAAAATGTAACGTAAAGTGTAACGCTCACCGGTGGAAAGTCATTCTTTAGATAGCTCATTTACATTTGACTTACAGAGATAAAAGGAACGACATATCGGTTCTCTTTTCCTCTATTTCTGCCTTTCCCCATTGTCCTGATACACCTCTTAAGGCAAGGAACCAATCTACTGAGCAACTGGTCCTTCAAGCAAGTATCACTGAAGGGATCTGAGAAAAGCTAACTCCTTCCGGTGATGAGAAAGCTTAGGTGCGCCACTGATCTTTTCCTTTCTCTCTCTCTCTCTCTCTCTCTCTCTCTCTCTCTCTCTCTCTCTCTCTCTCTCTCTCTCTCTCTCTCTTAGCCCTCTTTCTAAAACGTTCATCTAATTTCGAATTGGTGGATCTTGGATCTTAGATACATCTCGAAATTCACGTAACCAAGATAAGAAAGTGTAGACTGAGAAATGAAAATTGAAAGTGTAAGTATTTGCGATCTGAAAGGAATAAAAACGTGCTAGCTAATTACCAGTTAAATGTTTAGCCCTGATTAACGACAAAATCGTTTTTTAATGAAAATTTCACATCACATATCGATTGAATCGAGTACGTTTAATCTAAATACATAATTGATATTTTTGTTCCCGCGATGAGTTTAATCTCGCTATTGTCATTACTTCGATGATAGCTTTTAAAAGCTTCAAATTAATCTCCGCTTTCGCGCGGTACATATTGATACTGTTAAAAATTCATATTTATACCACATTTATTTATTTAGCGTTCAGCATTAAATTTGATAGGCGGAAATGATTATAAAAACATTTAATATTAATAATAAAAAGCCAAAGATAGAGAAGCAGCAGCTGTAAAAAGAATATTGTAAAAATTTCTTTATCTAATATTTTGAAGTAGCGATAATGCTATTAATAATTACTAAAATTATAATTGCTTTTAAACATTAAAATCTTGCAATCTTTCAGAATTTCAGAATTGAATGTGACATCATATCATCTTTAAATCAGATGCAAGAATTATTAAGTCATTAAACACAATTAATATAATAATAATTTTTTGAAAACGGTAATAATAATTAGATAATTCCTGAAAACACCCTGATATTGAAATCGTATCATCGATCGAATAATTTACGCGGTGAACAGTTTCGAGCATATGTTATTCATGCTGTGGAGTTTTATCGCTTTTAAAACTCGCAATTTTGTAGATAAGCATAAAAATAAAGAAGATAAAACTTCTTTCATACCGGTTTGCTTAATAATTTAATCAACCTCTTCCACTATGCTGCATCAATCAAGGACTCGGTGGATGCTGGCTAAATTAAATGTGTTTAGTGGTTCCTCGGCTTCTGTTAATATCACTTAATATCAGTAGAAGAAGAGAATATATACGATAAAATCGAGAAAGACCAAGCAACATGAGATACTAACGACGCCAAGATATTAACGAGATAATTTTCTGCGCGCAAACATACGATTAATATTAATTAGTATAACTGTTTCTCGCGCGTCTTATTCCAAAAATAAGAGCTTAATTCGCTAAGCGCTCTGTATAATTGATCGGTGAGAAAATAAGAGCTTTTATGCGCGATGTACACGACGTCTCGCATAGTCGAGTTTCACTGCAAAGCAACGAGAGAAAGCCAGATCGGCTTTCATTTACGTCCGCTGATTATTTCGCATTTCGATGAACCGCTGTCGCGCATTTAATTAATTCGATTACAGGCCAAGTTATTCTCGATATTCTCGCTTGCAACTTGGACGCAACGTTAATCCATGAACTTTAATAAATTACAATTCTGCCGCGCCGTCGTCTTAAGTCTGTTCGATTAAAGACATTAATACGATAATGTCGAAATCATCGATTTTTAAAATCGGTCAGAGGGTTAATGCACGTAAAATGTGTTTTACCCAACGTAAGCTACTCATCACATAAAACCATCATACAAAAACAAGATACATGTTTAAATTCAAATTTTAACTGATTTTGAGATAATATTATATTAATTACCCAATAAATTTCTTTTAAGCAGATTTATGAAAAGCTTATTAGCATCAATGGTAAATTAATTATCAATTTAATAATTTAATATTACATTTTCAATTTTGCCATGGGACTGTATTTCGAAAATATACAGTAATCGGCGCATGATTCAAAAACATAAAAGATGTATAAAAAATTTTCAAAAATTATTGTTAGACGTAAGATCCATTTAACAAAAACATCATTATTTATTTATTCTATTATATATATATATATATATATATATATTTTAATAAAATATATATGATCTTTTATTAATTAATCGTTGTAATTTCTACTGTTATACCTGACTTATGTCCATTTCTATCAACGCAAGTTAGTTTTAATCTTGGTTTAACTTACGTTTCATCTTTTCCTAGTTCTATCTAAGAGTTAGAAAAAGATAGAAAGTAAGTTAAACCGAGATTAAAATTAATCTATATTGGTAGAAATGGATATTATCCTTCAATTTCATTCGCTTGCCGTTAACGGTTGCACAAAACAAGTACAGTTTAGTATTGGTATTTAGTATTAGTATTGGTTCACGAATAAAGTCGTTGTTGCATGTCAATCACGGCGCCATGAAGATCCTGGAAAACAGCGATGTCGAGTCGGATGTCTGCCGTACATACGATCGTATAATCTTTTATTTTCGGCAGTTGAAAGAGATGCTTAACCACCCGGGGCACAGCCGCGAAACTCGGAGTGATATCGTGAACGCACTTCACGTAAGCGAAACCGTTCAACGTCGGTATTACCCGGCGGTTCTACGACGGGGAAAACAGCAGTCGGCGATACTGTCGGAAATATCATTGCGGCCTAGGACGTATCTATAGGGGACGTATACGATCGAGCAAACCGCCTTATTCGTCCTCATCAAGATCATTCGCGTTAAATGACGGTACTTGGCAAGAATTTTTATTGAAACGATTAACTCTTTGCGAAACTCGAAAATAGACGACCAGGAAAATAAGCGCATAATAAGATAACTTGGAGGAGAAACGCGACAGAGAAGAGGGTAGTATAATAGATAATATTAACTCTACGATGTTATACGGCGCGACGCTTTCTATAAGAGAATATGCGCGGTAATAATGTGGTAAGACTGCTTAAAACTTATAAAATTACTATGCATCACGATTTACAAAATACTTAAGAGCAATAAGAGAGCATTATTACATTAGACAGTCGCGAGACGATAAAACTGTAGAACAAGATGTCACATGTCTGGTTTTCCACAATTCTTGCTGTTTATACCGATCCTCCTTTCGATGTAAACCTCAAGCCGACATTCTCTTAACAAAACATCAATATGTTTCATGCAAATGTGTTTCAACGATATTATCATAAAATTGCTGTATGATAATGTTATGGCCAGTGAGTTCGCAGATGCCCCGCCGCGCCGCCGCGGATGTAAATTCGCCAGCTACGTGATCGTCTTGCCAATGCCGCGATCGATAGCTCGTTGCCGGCTACGTGCGGTTTTCGACTCCGCTCCCGTTGTAACGACGATGCTCGACCGGAGACGAATAACGTACCACTGATTAACGCGCTCACGCCCTGTTGAGCAAAATACGCTCCAAGAGTAAATGAGAAAAGAGAGACCGTAACAGGGGGAAGGGGGCGGACAGATCTTGTTTAGAAGAGAAACACGAAACGTTCGCGAAGACGTTCCAGAGGTATATCAGCGCACAGTTTAATGCTTCAATCGTTATTAAAGACATTATATTATTTACGCTCGTTGCAGTATTATTAATGCAACGTGTGATTAAATATTTTTTGAGATAAATATTTTTGCGAGATATATGAATTATTTACAAATTTTGTTAAATAGAGGTGATCGTCGGACAGTTATGCGACATTTTCAGCGTCAATCGTCATTGATTAATTGATCTTTTATTAAAGCAGGTAATATATCCCGCGACGCGTCTACTTAACGTTTTTCCGCGTCGGTACGTGACCATTTCGCGAAGAACCGAGTTTATAATCTCCTCGTTGAAGTTCCACTCACGAAAGCGGTGACTCATTTTCAACGTCAACGTTATATTCCGCGTCTGATTTTTCTCAGAAATTCGATATTAATTTATGGCCAAATAAATCGGTCGCGCGGTCAACATTGAAACATAATTTTGTGTAGAGTAGAAGATTCCTAATGTATAAATGAATTTACGCGACGACGAGAAGAATAGCAGCAATTGAAAAGTAGAAAAAATGATGAGCGCGAGATCTCACACTTTCGGAAACACAGTAATTTATATTCACAAATGCATTGTACAACAATTCTAAAATATTCAACGATTTATATGTACATTGGCTTCTCTCATACGAGATGCATATATGTAAATCTATTATTAAAAGTGAATAATAGGTTTTCACATTATTGAGATTATCAAAACAAAGTTCGCTACTTTAATATTTTCACATCAATGTTTCTTGATCAAAACCAATTTATTTTTCGCAATTTACATCTTTTATTAATACTTTTATTTTGAGGTTCGTATCCTAAAATACTAATATAAGCTAGTCGTTTTTGGCTAATTACAAATAGTTTCGGTAATAATTTAGAGTTAATTAAGGCTTTTCTCAATTTTGATATTTTTTACGGCTGTCTTGGCAAAATCTTATTCAGTTTAATTCAGTTTGTACATTCATGCGTGTAATTTGTGTATTGCATACTGTGGTATGCGAAAGAGACGAGATATTAGTGTGTTAGATAAATATGTCTGAACGCATTATCACCATGAGGATGAAATCTTGCTATGATTCGTTGATTTACCATTTTGATCGACGAGGTGTACCGGAGCGCTTCTCCGGATTATGGACTGTGCTGTGCAATATGGTAGCTAAAAGCTGCTTAGCACGTTACCGCAAATTATTATTAACCGTTTCACATATTACGCGCATATACGGCAAGAGCTCTAGTTTTGACAATTTCCGCATGGCAGATATTTCACATTATAATATATATCATCTCTTCTAATTATTTTTCATATTAACGTTTGTATCGCTGCACATTATATTTGCGCGAATTACATTATAATAATGTAGAACACGAGACTAATTTTGTTCTTCAGTGGGATAAAAATGTACTTTCTTCGCCTTCCCATTTCAGTCATTCAACAGGTAATTTTAAAGATCGCTCGTCGTTTAATATCTAGCGAATCAATTACTTACAATTATATAAACCATTAAAAAGAAATGGTGATTTATTCCACCAATCTCGCCGGATGATTTTCCCACACTCACGGGGGGCACATTCGGCGAATTCAGTAGCTTCAGCAAATTGTTATTACTATCGTTCAAGTTTTCAGGATCGCAATGGCAAAGCCCTGCAGACGTACGCCAACGATTCTCCGCGGCTCACTAATGGCACTCCTGCGGAAACTGCGGCCGACGCCGATTCTACACGATAAAATGCACACGCGGGAAACCCCGTGGCGAGAGCACCTCGTACACGGAATTTACCGAGCTCGAAAGACGAAGATATGGAAAGGATCTTTTTATTTGATCATATAATAAAGGTAACAACAATCGCAAACTTTGGATAGAAACTGAGATGACTAACACTTCTCAAAACGACTAACATTTAAATAATTAAACAAATAGCAGAAGAAGTATTTATACGAATGTATTAAATAATTATTAAAAATATGCTAACAACATTTTGTTACTAAAAAAATTAATAAAAGAATTATTATTAGTATAAATGCTAATTTTTAAGAAAAGTTATTAGAAAGCATATATGTAATATTTAGTGTATGATAGATAATAATTGTTTATAATGTCAACTTTAATCAATGCTTCGAGTTCTTAACGCGATCAGTGCATTTAACGCAAAATTAAGGTAGCGATGCAATTGCGAACAATTGCCTTCGCATTTCGAAACGCAGCATGACGCGCCGTCCTCCCAATTTGATACTCGTTGTATTACACGTAATCATCGTCGCGTACAACGGCAGGTTCGTATTCAAAGCCGCTAACAGAGCCGTGATATCATTTGCATGGCACGAAACGGCGAATGGTAGGCAAACGTCAAGGATGCGACCGAAAAGATCAATGTAGCATTTTATCGCATTAGGAGAGAGGCGAAGAGACTCGCGCTTGTCCCTATTACGTTTATATATTCAAATTGTTATATTTACAAGAAATTAATAATAATATTTACAAGAAAATAATATAATTTTTAAGTAAAAAGACGTTTAATATACATTATAAAACTCTCTCTGTTTAAATACATTGTTTAAATTTAAATGATACTTTCTAGGAGCTTGTATTATTCATCGTCGTTATTCCTGGCATTAATTCGAATATCAAGCATCTCCGTTTCTTCAAATCATGCATTTCTGTGATACATCATGGTTTCAAGACGGACAAATGCGCCGTAATTTATGGTTTGACAAACTTACCGAGACCCGTTAGGATGGCAGTTCGCGGCCTGCTAATAGCACTTTTAGGGAAACCGCAGCGACGGTTTTGCGCGATAAAATATACTCGCGCGGCGAAACGATCGACCGTCCCCCGTCGTTCGCTCAGCAATGCAACGGAGATTTGGGGGCTCACGCTCTCTGCGCTATTCTCTCTCGTGGATTTCAGCAGCTAGCTTCACGAATGCATGCAATTCGCTCAAAGGCAGGCTTACTACGTTGCATTCGGGATAATGCGTCTGTGCGACGAGTGAAAAATACTTAATTGGAATACAATCACGGTAATGGATGAAAGAACAAACTGATGATCGCGGTAAAATATATATATATATATATGGCACTTTTAAATAATTATCTTATTTAAAAGCAATTCGTCACGTATTTTTGTAACAAAATTATTATCATAAAAATATTGCATCCAGATTATAATTACAGGAAAAAGATTTCAATTAACATGCGCGAAATCGGACTAGACTATTTGGTGTCTCTTTTAGCAGACAGTTTTAAAAATATTTTTAAGCCGTCGATTTCACCGAATTTCGAGTTCACTTCGGGGAAAGGAAATTTGATTAGCGCACGATTAGAATAGGCAGATGTCTATATGTGTTACCGACGATCGAATTCCGACGAGAATCGATTACACCGTCGGCATTCGATCAGTACAAACAATTACGCGGGATATATTAGAACGTAGCTATTCACTTCCGCCCGCATTTTGATGCCATCCGCTAGTGAGATCGGCCCCATTAAGTCCTATTGGCACAGTGGCGCTCGAATTTTCATCCGAAAGTCGGACTGCCAGACTCGATACGCAAAATTAGCAGCATTACGCGAGTCAATCACACCGTTATTTTGATAGTCACTGGATTAACGAAACTCAAACACCGTCGGATATTACGATGCTCCGCGAACTGCACGAAATAGCGCGTTCGGGTTACTAGTTTGATGGTCCTCGAATTGATAATCATTGGCGCGAATAGAAACTGCCGTAATTATGACAGCGAATTAAATGCGGCGGCAAATAATATTTTCCAGATAATAAAATCACTCCACCATCGTATAATTAAATCGTATTCTCCTCGTATAATCAATGATTATTATATGGATTTATTATACGGCAATTCTGAATCGCCGTAAAATCAATATGTATTATCTTACGATCTAACTAGATGTAAAGAGATACATTTCTATCTGTGAATTTAACACGTTTTACTATATTAAATTATATATTCGCAAAATTCTGATTAATTACTTCAACTCGGTCGCGAAATTTCTCCATCGCGAAGCAGAGTTACCCAGTCACTATCACGATCTAACCCCGATTTTACGGTACATTGAAAGCAAGGTAAGACAGGACGAGATGCTGTCTGGGAAAGCAAGGCGAAGAACACACGCACGGGAGAACACAGAGAATGAGAGGCTGCGGATCCGTCCGTTTCATCAAAGGACCGACATAGAAACGGCATGGTATCCTAGCGCTAGCCGATTGCGCTAGAGCATTAGATGTTGCGCGTTGCGAAAGGAGATATCGGAAGGCAGGGTCGACGGAAGATAGATAGGTCGGAAGGCAGAGAGACGGAACGTCAATAGAGCGCGAAGGACAGCCCCATTGGTTGGTACCGGGGCACCGTATTTCCTTTACCGGAGGAAGCCCTATGCGCGCTCTCAGAGATAGTACGTGCGTGTATACATATATATATATGTGTGTGTGTGTGTTGTGTGTGTAGATGGGGGCGGGGAGGAAGGGTGAGTCTCGGCCAGGTAATTAGAATTTCCCTAATGTACGCGATACGTCAAAATCCACGAATATACGAGCGACCGGCGTATATATCGCCATAAATCCGTGCGCTGGCAGGCAGTGAACTGGCGTCAATGGTGCTTCGACGGTGACCAAGTGGAGAGAGAGACGGCAAGAGAGGGAGGGAGAGAAGGGATGAAGGGATGAATTTGCACGCGCGTGACCACGTGCTTGTACAGTGGTTGATATCTAACAGGGTGTATATGTATGTGAAGGAATATGCATATAAATCTATACCCTGCACGGAACGTCTCTCTTTGATGATTGAAATTTCACGACCATCTTGATTGTCAAGCACAAAAATACGATTTATGTGAAAACTATAATTATAATTAAAATGATATTCTAACTTTAACTTAAAAGTCTATTTTATATGATTTTTATATATTTCACGCAATTCTTGTCAATAATTCAGAAAGAGAGTGAGACATTTAAAGGAGAATGTTTGATAATTTATTTATTTTTCTTTCAAAAAATCTATTTTTTTAAGTAATTCTGATTTCTCTCAATGTTCTTAGATTTATTTTTTCTTCGCAACAGAGAATTACAGCTTGAAGAATTTCCATTCGGATACGGCGCACGTCTATGCGTGCGTTTACATGTACGCGAGCGTGTTGAGAGTGAAGGTATTCAAGGCCTTCAGAGAGTAAGCAAGGAACCAGCTGCCTCAGGACGCGCATCACCCAAGGGATTACAAATGGTCTCGTTTTTACATATCTCATACAAGAATAACAAAAAATTCTAGAAAGTCGAGATTATCTAAAAAGGAACATGATATTTACTACTCTTGTACTATCAATGTATCATAGCTATATCTTTGGATACATCTTTAAATATGTTACGTATAATTAAAGATAACAGTAGTAGTTTACCGATATTCATATCCTAAATTTTCATTTAGTGAATAATTAGCCGTAATTATTAATCGGTTCTCTTTCGTAACAAGATCACTCACTTGTCATAAAATATTCCCTAAAATGACTGTCAAAATTAATCAATTATTATCAAATGGAATAAGTGCGAGCAATTGTGAGAGTGCAATCTCACAGATCCGAGGGTGCCTGGCCTATAGCATCGAATATATGCATATTCAGGACTTGTTATGTAACCTGGTGATATGGCCGCGGGCCGGTCGTGGCGGGCCACGTCGGAGATACCGGGGGATAGCTGGTGACGGACTGCCGGACATCCGACCTGTTACCCCGCTCAGGCCCCGTTGCCACCCCCCTGGAGGCTGTCGGCGTATTCGCCCCCCCCCCTCTCTCTCTCTCTCTCTCTCTCTCTCTCTCTCTCTCTCCGTCTACCCCTAGTCTGTAACTTTCTACCCCTCGCGCGCACCCGAAATCCACCGTAACGTTACACGACGGCTTCTCTCCTGCTTTCCATCTCCGATTCGACTGCGATCAGCTCGGACGAATCGGTTGGATCCATCTGCCGATCATCGCATTCCCCTATACCTTTCCGCCCGGCGACACAGAGACGACAAGCGTGGGTATGGAGTTGGTAGGCATCGATACTGTTGTAAGTATATGCTACGCGTATAAGAGGATGACACGATTGCCCAGATAATACGGAATCTGCGACGTAGGCATTACTCGATATGTAGATTCATAATTAATGAATTATCTATGACGGCGTTACGTGATGCGAAATCATGAATCCAACGCATGAGGAGTTTCATTCTTGCGTATTTTTGAAACCTCAAATGGAAGTTGAAAGAATATGAACATATTATTCCATCAATCCGTCTGCGCATTATAAGATAATAACTCTTATACCTAAACTCAAAAGCTTTATAAAATTCGACTACAGAAGATCGCTTAAAATTTTGTGATTCTTCATTAATATTTCTATAAAATTTTCTATTTATCATACATAATTTCTTTGATTTTAAATATGTCTAATGATCTCCTCCTCTCCGCATTATTAAAGTACGTATTCGTGTAATATAAAGATTGAAGCTCGTTTCTCTCGTGCGAATACAAATCAAAACGGAAATACAATATCGAGATATAACAAAGCGGCGCGCTGTTCCAGTAATAAAACAATATTTGCAGATAAAATCAGAAAGTCGGAAAACAGCGATTCTATCACATTCTGAACGTGGTAGTGAAATTCTGACACGATTGGATCAATAGCCTCATTATTTTATCCCTGCGGCTTGATTCTTGTATGGTAATGCTCGACGCGAGACTTGAATAACGAGATAAATCCAATCGATTCGTTCCATCCGCCTCGAGCAATGCGATCAGCATTTTTCTCATACTTCTTCCACCGTCATCTCTCAAAAGAGAAGTCTTCTAATTAGCACGCTTAAACGATGCGCAGAAAGAATTAATTTAAAAATCTGACGTGCGCATCCTGTTTCCAATTATGTTATAAATATATAAAAATTCGTTAAAAATAACATGTTTCTCTTGAATCGTAATTTTATAAATGGCTAGAAAAGAAACGATAAATTATATCGATCCATGTTCTTACACTAAATTTTATTTTATTTTATTTTTTATTATTTATCTAGGCTAAAAGTCATTACTTAATTTCAAATCATATACTTGTCTAATATAGCAATCTAATCTTAACACAGAGTTAAAGAAAGATATTTAGCACAAAACGTACAGTAAAAATATTAACTATTGCCATGCTATCGACCTCAGGAATCGTGTGACAATTAATTTTGACGTAAAGATCATTTGATGATTTGGATGGACGAAAGTAGCCAGAAAATTTTCGCCTCAACATCGATCAGATATCGTAGCAATAACTTACAACGGAGTGCATTGGCACTCGTCGCAATATTTTGGAGATATTGCGCTACCAGAATCGATAAAGCTCAAGTCCAATTTGCATGCGCTTAAAATAATTTCCAAAATTTTAAAATGCCCCAATTTGAATTTTTATTTCAGAAAATAAGCAACAAGTAAAACGAGAAATTAATATGCGGCGCACAGGCAGGGATTGCCAAAGTTTCAATGCAACTGTAAATGTACAATTTGTATAAAAAGATAAACAGATGTATATGTACTGAACTAAAGAAGATAAACTCAATGATTAAAGAATCGCAAAGAATTCTACTCGCGTTAGGACACTGGTGAGATAAGTATAATATATAAACGTCGAATCGAGCTATTCCGATTTATCGAGGTAAAAGGTAAACGTGTCGATCGTTTATTATATCGAAAATATCTAGACCATGTAAACGTATGAATAGTTATGCGAACTAGTTATTCATCCAAACTTCGCCCCAGCATGTGTAAATCGGGCTTTATTGCCGTTCGAATTTTCACTGGATAATAGCGAGCGCGTTGAATTAATTGCAGATACGCGAGCATTAATCATAAAAGCCGAAGTCAATCAGTGACGGTGGCGTATTATAATTTACGGGGGAGAATGGAGCACGCTGCTCGTTATACCCGGCGGACACATATCGCCGGATGCACAGAATGAAAATTCCACTCGTAGATAAATGGGACGGCCAATCCCACAAATTGTAGATTAATTTCTAGTAATCTGCCGCCCATCGAGATGTATCACGAAGTGCGAATAGCGACATACAGGACAGTCCAAAATTATTCATAACACAAAACAAACTATAGTTATACAATCAAATAGTTGCTTCAAGAAAATTTTAATATCTAATATAATGATGATTTTTTATTCGACCGAACTAGCTATCTTTATTTGATAAGTTGTCACGACGTTTTGGTCCTTCTCAAATGTAAATCTAAGTCATGACAATAACTTATTAAATAAAAATAGCCCGCTTGGTTGAGCAAAAGATCATTATTGTTAGTTATTTACTATATAGCGAGACAAAGTCTCATATTAAATTCTAATACATTTTCCTGCAGAATTTAAAAGGTTTACTGCTCACGTCGCCGCTAAAAAGTTATTTGTCTTCTCTTAAAGACATATTTGTCTTTTGTTTCGATTTGCTTAACCAACGGATAAACTTCGTGAAGGCTACAATCGCACCATTGAAACGTATCATTCATCTTTGATCGTCTCACGTTGGCGCAAGCACACGCGCGAGAAGAAGCTTGCCAAAATAAATTCCACGCGCCACGGGAATTGACTCTGTACGAGGTGAGAAGGGCCGGGCCGGAGCGCGAGGGCAAAGGGTTGAAACTCCCATTCGTAGCGCGTGAAATCCTTCGGAATCTCTGGGAAACGTTGAAGATGTCGAGCACGTAGCTCGCTTCCTGATCATCGCCCCGAGGATGGAGCGAATGTTCGCTCGGTCGCGCGAGGGGTGCATGCAGCGAGCACGATGGGGTGTTCGTGATATACGAGAAATGGCGGAATCGCGTTATGGTTATCAAGAAAGTATTCCTTCGGGTTTGCAGAGCGCAATAACTCAACGAACGCGCGATAAAAGCCACTTGACTCTCTGCTCGACTCGAATTCACCTGCCATCCTTAAGGATCTTTATTTCTTCGCGACAAATGCGCAGTTTTATGAAAACACGTGGCATAATTACTCTTTCGCAAATAAAAATAAAAAAATATACATATATCTTTGCATATACGTGGCGCATAATCAATATTGGCGTTTAAAACAAAAAGTAAAAACAACATAGCTGTAAATTCGCTGCTTGAACGCTCTTTTTCTTTTAGCTCTTTATCAAAACGTGATAGAGAACAATAGTTGTTAATAAAAGCAGCCTTTGAATTCAGATGCATTCAAGATTCGTTGTCCTACCATAAACGTTGCTGTTAACCGTTTTTGCGAACCTGGATTTTCCACGCGAAGCGGCATTTCGCATCTGCATGCCGCAGCAAAAATTCAATTTATCCAGGCCGCAGCGCGCGCACAAAGGACCCGCTTTCGGAAAAGCTCGTAAGATCACGCCGTGTCGTTCTAATTTTTCAAAACAGACCAGGGTACAGCGGAATAGCGGCAAAATGCGAAATAGAGAGAACGGGGCGTACTGATACGGAAATCGAGATTCGCAAACTATGTAACCACGAGGGGGAGGGGTGCATTGATTGCACTACAGCGTTGCGTTTCGGCCGCGGGCCCAGGAGTAACGTTTCAATGAATAAAGTTAACCAATAAAGCATCGAATGCCGTTTCGGGAGAACGGAGCCGCGAATACAACGCCAATCCTTCCTTCATACCCCCCCCTCTCTCTCTCTCTCTCTTTCTCTCGGCTCTCCTCAGAGTTTGTTACTTCCAGCTAAAATTAATCCGCCAAACCGACGCTTTAAAGCGGTGATCGGCCGAGAAGATTGGAGATAGAGGACGGTCGGGAGATCTTCAGCAAACTTTACAGTTAGAGAGGCAGTTTGCAAATCTCCGTACGACATTCACGCGAACATTTCTTTTCTCTCGCTCAAAGGAGAATTGAAACAAATTCCTTTATCAATGGTTTATATTAAAAAATTATTGCGGTAATTTTTTAATTGTAATTTCAGTACTTATATTCTAGCTATAATTGTCTTCATGTTACTCTTATTTATTTCAACAGATTCCTTCTAACCGAAACTTCATGCAATTTAAAGATAATTGCTGCTGCGTCACTTTGATTCTAACAGTTTGATAGGCGAGTATTCTCTTTCAGTGAAAACTGCTGGAACAATGGAAGGCCGCCGCGTGGACGAAATGATCGACAGGAGAGGGAGGGTAGCGAATTGCGTCGGAGTGATGGAGTTCAGAACGGCCGGATTGAATCGAAACTGCCTGCGTGATACCTATACGCGAAACAAACGTAATAATAAACGCGAGCGCGTGCAAAAAGTTGCGTCCAACAAATTAGCCCGAAATTTAATTATACATCGACAGACATCGAGTATCGGCAAAATCCGATCGCGTTTCCGTGTCATTAGAATTGCTGTATTGCCGTGAACTATTTTATCGTTGTCGAAATTAAAGCTTAATGTCTGACATATATCGACCTAGTTCCCTGAAATGCAGTAATAAAAATACGACAGGCGTGTCTAGACGTGTTGCACGATATTCTTATTTTATTTTTATATAAATCATTTTCTGTCACTTTTCCAGTAATTCGCACAATATTAGAATCATTAAAGAATAATTCTTTGTCCGGCAAAGCTTTGACTATTCCGTATTATAATTCAATATTCATTATGATTTAAATATTCATAATATTAAGTATTTTAAATCTACACTGTAAACTCAATCTTCAATCAACATACGACTGTTTCGTATAAAATTCGATGATACAGTGTGCTGTACAGATTTGATAGAAATAAATTATTAGGATTGTCACTTATCATGTTTAGCATTAGACATGCGGCGACACTGCAACCATAGTACCATCGACCTAGTTTATGTAAAAACAGTTTGCACATGACAGTAAATATCATTCGTGATAACGCTAATGTCACACTATTTCCAACAAGATAAAAAAACAGCGCACAATTGGCGCTTGATTCTTATTGATGCCAAATATAATGTGTAACAGTTACGCGCGTTGCTCAAAGTGTGCCACGAAATCCTCGGATCGTTATTCATTCACGGATAACGCTCAGGAAGGGCGCAAATCCGAACGGCGAGTTATCTCGACGACGGGAAAGCGGCGCATATGGGATTCGCTTCACGGCTGTGTTCTACGCATCGACGATTTTTCCGGCGGCCGAGAATCGCGGAACAATTTCACGTCTGGCACGGGAGAACAGGCGGGTTGTTCGCCGCCTCCCTCTCAAACGGAACGCCGGATACGCGATTCGTATATACATATACCGTGCCCCGAAAGAATCCTCGTCGCTGTGACCGACGTGTTCGCCCCGCCGTGAAATAAAATGATTCATTCTGCAGAGCTCCGTTTGAAACGACCGCCACTAGTGTCCCATCCAAAGAATGCTCGAAGGGTTCTCTTAGGGTTCACCCTCGCTCTTTCCTGTCGTAAAGAACTTTCGTCATGCAATTACGCGCCGGTATTTACTTTAATATGTCGCAACTTTAGTGAGCTCCGGACTTTGTATTCCTTCCAATAGTCAATCAAAATACGTAATAATAAAATGTAAATATAAATTTGTCTGCGGTGGATAAAGTTATTTTAAACATTCGAGATTTTATTCGACTGACTTTTAACATTGCTCTTTCTATTGAAAACAAAATTAATTCCTTTACAGTAAATAAGTATATATAATAGCAGTATATAATAGCTTGTATTACTGTATTTCTTTCACGAGTGTTATCGATGATCCGAGAACAGCTCAGTTTCAATAGCGTGTCGATAACAATGATATTACCGTAATCAGAGCAGTTACTGCTTCGAATTACATTAATATTCGCACGTGCTGCATCACGTGCATAACAGCATAACGACACAACACCGAATATTTAAATCACATTACCAGTTTAAATCGTATAATCTTTTTATTACATTCCTGTCACATTACTGCAATTTACTTTACACACTCTTTTCACTTTGTCGATAGAGTTCAAAATAATCCTACACAGCGAAGTAATTGAAAAATATTTAATATTTTTATTCAATTTATAAAGTGAATTTCTTTACGATAACTCTTTATCTACAAAATAAATTTATTTCGTTAAATCCCGAAAGACAGTTGTAACATAAAATGTTATTTTGCTCCGTATTTTGTTTTCTGTGCTGAATCTCATTTTTTCCTCGCTGTCTCCTTTGAGCCTCTCATTTGCACCCTCACGAGCAACACAATTTTCAACTCGCGCCTACGCGACTAAACTGATTTTCGCCGGAGCCTCGAGCGCACCTTTTATCGAATTAGTATATCGCGAAAGGCAAGGAAACACAATCACCCCACCTTCCTTAACCCGCTGACTGGGGTTCAAGCGCGCGCCGCGTTCTCCCCTCGACGTGCTTTCATTTTCGCGTCCATAATGTCGTTGATTTTGGCTGCGCGTCATTTAGTAGCACCTTAAATATAGCATGAAAAATGTTTTGACGTCATTTTAATTCACCGTTATTTTAATTCACGTTACTTTAAACCAAAACAAATATATCTACATTTCTTTCAATTAGAAATTTCTCTTTCTCCCTTTCTCTTGTCGCGATTTTTTTCCCGGCAAAAGTAAATTCGCACATACTTTCTCCAAAGGACGTTAATCTTTGTAAAACGGATATGCCCAGATCCTATTGCGAGATTTTATCTAACATTTATATTTCCCGTGAGGTTCTGCCGACGTCTAAAATAGGTGCACATTGATCGTTTATAATCATAAAGTGGCGTTTGCAGAGTGAGATTTAAACTTACCCTGGAGAATGGCTAAAGTTCAAGATTGCCATTTAAATTTGCCCAAAAGCCCGGGAATACTTTATAGCGGCCTGCGCTGGACGCCTGCGATTATGCTAACTCGCGTGCGAATAACATTCAAAGCCGCAGATAAAGTCCCTGGCGGTGTTCAAATTGTCTTGGAGATAAGAATATCACATTTTTACGGGAAACGCGATTATATTCGCCATCGAACGTTTTCGCGTCTGTATCGTTTAGTTCTCCTTGCCGGGTCGTTATTGTAAGCACGCATAAATTGCAATTTCAGGCGAATAGACATCCTCTCAAACATCCTTCGCTTCAATCGTATCGCTTTCGCGTTTATATTCGGCTCAATAGCTGATCTAATATCGTACAATCATCTCGGTATAAGCGTGGCTTCAGTCCTCGACAGGATGAAATAACAATCACTTATTCTTCTCGAATTTTTAACAAATATATACAATCACGTTTTGTAGAAATTTCTTAACGATTATTCACAGAAACTGCTTTCAGTTTCAAATAACTGTTTTATTTATGGATGCTGCGCAAGAAATTATTAACCCTCTACCTAAACCAGAATTAAGTTTTAATCGATAGTTGTGCCGGAAAAAGAGGAAATAAAATCATTTGGTTTAAGAATTTAACGCGTTGAGTTTCATGATTACGGAGTTAAAACAAAATTGCAAATACATACTTCATAAGTTTAATTTCACAAAAAATCGAACAAATATAATTTTAATAAGAGAAATATAATTCTCTTAATTTACAAATATATAGATGCATCAATTCGCGATTTAACGATATAATATTCTTGAATTCCCCATTATAACTCTGCTAAATATTTTTATCCGTCACGTACGCTGCAAAAATAGCCGTTCAACTTCGTTCCGCGAACGTGTCGAGATACCAAAATAACTTCATCAATTATAAACGGGGAATGCAAATCGCTTAATGATGAGGCGTTCGCGGGCGAATCTTTTAAAACCAAGAGAGCCAAGTCCGTGAAATTCGGCGATCCATGAGCCGCAAAATGAAGTCAGGCTACGAGGAGAAAGACCGCGCGAAGAACGCCGAGGGGGAACAGTTGAAGGAGCTGGAAAACGGGCACCGCTGGATAACGGCATCGGGGAAAAGTTTTAAATTGTGCCAGGAAAGAGGCGGGCGATTAGTGGATTATAAACATACTGGAAACTTCTGATGGGATCAGCCTGCCCGAGTAAAGCTGGCAGAAGCTCGGCCAGCTGCTGAATGGATCGTATAACCTCGAGGAAACATCCTTCCGAGGGAGTCCGTCGTGCCTTCGCCGATGATAATGAGGGCATTATCGCATCATACTTTTTTAGAGAGGCTTCGTAAAATTATTATACCTACTAATTGTAAGTAAAAATCGCACAACTACAAATATTCATCTCTTCCTCAAACGTCTATAATTATAGAATTATCCCGATGTTTTCAAGCGTTTTGTATATTTAATTGCAAAAATATGCGACCCATATTGTATTAATAATATTAATGAGTCGATCGCGATTTATTCGAAGAAGCAAATTGTCATTTGTTTGCGACGTGACAGGTGTTTCGCCCGAAGGTAATAAGAATGACACTTCGACGAATGTCACCGATGGCCCGAATAAAACTCACTTTCAATATACGCACATCGATAACGGTGATATACCTGTGATCAGCACAATTATTGCTTCGAATTGCATATCGGCACGTGTTGCGTCACGTGAACAACGGCATAACGATAAAATAAAATACACGTTTGTTAGCCAGTGTTTCGTAATCAAGCAAGATTTCTGTATCAGCGCGGGGATATATATCCTTTATTTATCAAATGAGCAGTTATGCGTGCGACCGACCTGCCAAATGAATTATTTAGCTACGCACGAATAAATGTATATAAGCGCACGGTTCGCAGTTTAATATTACGTCGCCGCGTGAGCAATTTTAAATGCAAGCGGCTTTAACAATTATTGAAACATTTAATAGCAGCATTGATAAAATTCAACCAAATACATATATTGCACACCTCAACTTGTTACAATGAAAAATTTAGTAGTAACTCGATATTCGAATGAAAAAGAGAGTTTCTTTATAGTATATAAAATTGATGGAAAATATTTAATGAAATATCAAAATATAATAAAACGTATTAATGTGTAAATGTAATTAATTATGAACTGAAATGTTTAACTTAATACAAACATAACTTTCTATTATTAACTTATATATCATTTCAAATATAATTAATATCATTATTTTCTACTGGATTGACATTCGTTTAGAATTCGACTATTTCGAAGGAACGGCTTATTGTCGAAACGGATTAAGGTAGAGGATGTTTCTCTTTAAAAAATGTAAAAGCTACAGGCTCGCGTTATGTCGTATCGCCGACTTGTTCGCCTCCGGCTGGAAGAAACACACTCCCGGAGTAGGATCGTTTGTTTGCGCGCAATGGAAATGTCTCGCTCATAAACGAGCAAATGTAGAGAGAAAATACTCGAGCCGCCTTCGCAAGAGTACTCCGGGTTCCGCAAGTATATTTGATTCGAATCTTCAGGTTCAAACGGCAAAATCTCTTGCCGAATTATCCGCGCCATCAACCGCGGTGAGAAAATTTTCTACGGTGTTAAACCGCGCCAAGTCAACGCGTGAATCACGATTGTAACCACCGAAAAAAATATATTTTACAAATGCAACTCACTCCGTGAGTTTATTATTATATATATATTTCAGCGTTATATGTTTAACAGAATCTCTGAACGCTTAATAAGTAATTAGTTAGCGTAACTTCGATCACTGAATATACCATTCAGTTATAAAGTAAAAAAATCTTTACACTTTCCTCAAATTCAAAATATCCTTACATAAGAAAGGAATCCCTATATAAGGATATCACTTTTTATATATTTCGCAACGTGACTCGATTACGTTTCGCATAGAGACGTCCTGCTCGTAGATAGGCAGATGCGGGATGAAAGTGCTTGCGCAACCCTCTCTCCGCTTGCCTCCTCCACGGCTGCGAAAAGAACGGTGCTCGAAACGAAATCCATTGTTTCCAGTCGTGGAGCATCGAGGCCGCTCCCGCCAGTCCCGCCTTCGAGTGTGCTCTAACAGGCAACCCAGCGATTAAGTCGGGAAGTGTCTCGAACGCCACTTGAACGCGACGCGAATGACGAATCGGGGTCTTCGCCCCGATGATTCTTACCGCGTCTTTAATGTAACATCGGGCTCGCAGTCGCTGAATTAAAGCGCCTACTACCGAAGCATCTCGAGCACAGGAGAGTCTCGAAAGAACAAAGTTCGAAGGGCCTCCTTAAAAGTGTTATTTGCCTGGAAGGAAGTTTTGTAATCGAGAAGAATGCGACACTAAGTGTAAATAAAAATGAAGTAATGCAAGTCTGCAAGTTCTGAGTACAATGATTACACATGAACAACATTTTTGTATATCATGGCCGTAGCTTCTGAGAGAAAAGATTTTTTTTATTTATTTTTACAATATTCTATTCGGGCAGAACGATTTAAATAAAGACTTTATACGTATAACACAGATCGTTTTCAAATCGATGTCTGACTTCACAAACTGATCTTATCCGTTTCAGGGGATAAACCCGACGTATGATCGGACACGGACCACAGTGAATCGGGACGACATGACCCGGCAGGTGGTCCCCGGCTGTTTCGCCCCTTTCGGATCTTAATAAATTATCGGTCGGCCCCCGTGCGTCGACCACGAGCCCGCTCCGGTCGCTCGCGCCTATCGGTACGCACATTAATCACTCGACATACACATATAACGGGAAGGGCCACCAGAACGCGGCCGGCGCGGCTCGTCGCCACCGATAATCGGCCGCGCCATCGACAACCCGGAATTCGAATTTCGAGTACGGCCTCTCGAATATCATTGCGGTATCGATTCTCCGTGAAATCAGGCCGGCAAAAAGAGATTCCAGCTCCCCGGCGACAGGCACGTTAGAGCCTCATCTCGTGACGCGTGCAAATGGCCCGGCCTATAACGCGGAGATTGATCGAGTTGATTAACCGCGCTAAACTGAAGAGAAACTCGGACGACCTATACGTCAATTATTACGTTTTGATTGCGAGACTTTTAGAATTAGCTCGCGCAAGAAAGTACGATAAAGCTGTTGGGCTTACTATATGTTAGCATTCAAAGCCAAGGATCAGTATTCGTATAGCTAATGACGTGAGTCCTTGTAAATGTACATATTATTACGTATACGATTTGTAAAGCAATTAATCCCTTCATGGCTATCAATAAAAGATATAAAGTTATTATTACACGGAGAAAATTGCTACGGTTGTTACAACAACATTCTCTATGATTGAAAAAGAAATGTATGTGAATTCAAGTTAAATTGATATTACATTGAATGTAGCTGTTAAGATATGCTCATTTATACAGTTTTCATAACCGTAGTTCTTACGATACGTGACATTCGGTTACAATACCCTCGTATATGGTTGCCTCAACCAAAGAATTATTGCTATCTCTCTTATGTGGTCTGCAGCACAAATATTATGGTTGAGAGATCCATAAGATATAGCTGCACGGTACAGCACTGAATCACTGCATGATTGAGAGGTTAGTTCCATTGCGCGCGCAAAAGAATTTCTGCATAGAATAAAGTGGATTTGATAAGGATGTTTTAACTTTATAAATATACTTTTTTCATAAATATATTTACGAACACAAAATTTCGTAATGAGCCGACACTGATTTCTGACATTCACCCGACATTAAGAAATATTATATTATATATCCAATTCAAAATTTTATTACTCTTTTTAAACTGAATTTGTTTCTTAAGATGATTTTTGAAAAATTATATATTTGCGCTGGTTATGCCATATGTAGACTATATATAACACTCACATTAAATTAAGAAGTAGTCTACCACGTAAGGCAGTTGGCTCACGATCCAGAGGTCCCGAGTTCGAATCCCACCAAGGTAAGTGTATTTTTTCAAATACGAGAAAATATTTATAATCATAGACTGCATCTTAAGAAACAAATTTAGTTAAAAAACAGTAATAAAATTTCGAAATAAATAATTTTTTTTGTCGGGTGAATATTTGTTCATTATGGTTGTAACATCCATATATTATGGTTGCAACATCCATATAGTAGCTACCCTCACTAAGGTTAGGGCAACCATATAGGTCACTTCCAGAGTACTATGGTTTCCATAACCCTTTTGTATGGATGGGCGAAAATTAACATTATTATTCTGTTGTAGCAACCGTAACTTTTTCTCCGTGTATAGTTGCTTCCAATGCTAAGCGTTCCGCCGCACGTGCGAGTTTACAATTTGTTAATCGATGCAATGTAAAAAAGAGTCATGTCAGCAAAAGGAAATATGATAGAATATTACTCTGTAGAAATAATTCCGTAATAACGTCGTTTTCGTTCGTACACGGAGAAAAAGTTACGGTTGCTACAACAGAATAATAATGTTAATTTTCGCCCATCCATACAAAAGGGTTATGGAAACCATAGTACTCTGGAAGTGACCTATATGGTTGCCCTAACCTTAGTGAGGGTAGCTACTATATGGATGTTGCAACCATAATATATGGATGTTACAACCATAATGAACAAATATTCACCCGACAAAAAAAATTATTTATTTCAAAATTTTATTACTATTTTTTAACTAAATTTGTTTCTTAAGATGCAGTCTATGATTATAAATATTTTCTTGTATTTGAAAAAAACACTTACCTTGGTGGGATTCGAACTCGGGACCTCTGGATCGTGAGCCAACTGCCTTACGTGGTAGACTACTTCTTAATTTAATGTGAGTGTTATATATAGTCTACATATGTACCAGCGCAAATATATAATTTTTCAAAAATCATCTTAAGAAACAAATTCAGTTTAAAAAGAGTAATAAAATTTTGAATTGGATATATGATATAATATTTCTTAATGTCGGGTGAATGTCAGAAAGCAGTGTCGGCTCGTTACGAAATTTTGTGTTCGTAAATATATTTATGAAAAAAGTATATTTATAAAGTTAAAACATCCTTATCAAATCCACTTTATTCTATGCAGAAATTCTTTTGGGCGCGCAATGGAACTAAACTCTCAATCATGCAGTGATTCAGTGCTGTACCGTGCAGCTATATCTTATGGATCTCTCAACCATAATACTTGTGCTGCAGACCACATAAGAGAGATAGCAATAATCCTTTGGTTGAGGCAACCATATACGAGGGTATTGTAACCGAATATCACGTATCGTAAGAACTACGTGTACACGGAGAAAATTGCTACGGTTGTTACAACAACATTCTCTATGATTGAAAAAGAAATGTATGTGAATTCAAGTTAAATTGATATTACATTGAATGTAGCTGTTAAGATATGCTCATTTATACAGTTTTCATAACCGTAGTTCTTACGATACGTACATTCGGTTACAATACCCTCGTATATGGTTGCCTCAACCAAAGGATTATTGCTATCTCTCTTATGTGGTCTGCAGCACAAGTATTATGGTTGAGAGATCCATAAGATATAGCTGCACGGTACAGCACTGAATCACTGCATGATTGAGAGTTTAGTTCCATTGCGCGCGCAAAAGAATTTCTGCATAGAATAAAGTGGATTTGATAAGGATGTTTTAACTTTATAAATATACTTTTTTCATAAATATATTTACGAACACAAAATTTCGTAATGAGCCGACACTGGTTTCTGACATTCACCCGACATTAAGAAATATTATATCATATATCCAATTCAAAATTTTATTACTCTTTTTAAACTGAATTTGTTTCTTAAGATGATTTTTGAAAAATTATATATTTGCGCTGGTACATATGTAGACTATATATAACACTTACATTAAATTAAGAAGTAGTCTACCGCGTAAGGCAGTTGGCTCACGATCCAGAGGTCCCGAGTTCGAATCCCACCAAGGTAAGTGTTTTTTTCAAATACGAGAAAATATTTATAATCATAGACTGCATCTTAAGAAACAAATTTAGTTAATAAATAGTAATAAAATTTCGAAATAAATAATTTTTTTTGTTGGGTGAATATTTGTTCATTATGGTTGTAACATCCATATATTATGGTTGCAACATCCATATAGTAGCTACCCTCACTAAGGTTAGGGCAACCATATAGGTCACTTCCAGAGTACTATGGTTTCCATAACCCTTTTGTATGGATGGGCGAAAATTAACATTATTATTCTGTTGTAGCAACCGTAACTTTTTCTCCGTGTATCGAAACAAGGCGTTTCTTCGAAGAATGGAAGTAGTCTCGCGAGTCTCTGCTTCAACGGACTCGGGTTGCGTCCGGGGAAAAGCGGCGGAGAAAGATATATAAAATCGAGCATCCTGAAAGCATTTTACCCGTTAAAAGCACCGACGAGAAAACTCGTTCCATCTTCCATGGAAAAAGAATGCGCCCTCTCGTAAGGCGTGTCCGGTCGTGCTCGTCAGACATAATCATCGCGAAAAAAAGCGCAGCGAGATAACGAGATTGAAATTCGAGGAAAACACATATTTCTAATTGCCGTATTACTGCGCAATTATCATCCGCCGCTGTGCAAAAGAGGTCGTTATATTATACGCTGAATTTCGCACGCCAAGTGCTATGAGGAATTTTCTAATTATATGCTAGAAAATTGTTTCCTGCAATATGTTTCTTTGACGCAATATTATACGCTTAAAATAAATTCAAAGTGCAACACTAACGTACAAATATTGTGTTATATCACAAACAATGTGCACAATGTGTGATTAAAAAATTATGCCGATTAAAAAATTATGAATATAATTATAACTAATAACATTATTGTATACATTAAGACTGCACAGTATACAATGTCCGATGTAAAATTGTGAACAATTGCAAAAGCTTTATTCGCGCGTCAAGTAGAAGAATGATGCTATGCGTATAAGAGCGATTCGGAACCATTGCTGACCACTTGATTAGCCAACGACGCGGCGCCCGTTTCGATTCCATAAATTTCACATTTCCATTCGAAGTAATTGCCTGGGCTGTAGGCAGTTTTACTGCCTACCACCCACTTCAGATATCTATTTAGTGCGACCGTACTTGGACTGTATCGTTGCTTACTGCCGCTTGAAAAATGCAAACAGAGCATTCACGCAAGCTGTACAATTTTTTGAGCAAAGATAACCGATACAAATGTATATATCCCAATATATACATATTTTTAATAGAAGATATTAACACATAGAATACTTTCTTCCACACTATTAAATAATATAGAAAAATATGCAGAAATTATATATCTTTTTCATTTTAATATTAATGTATATCGTAATAGCAGTTTTTAGTTTCCAAGTTTTTAAATATTTTGCTTCATTTAATTTATTTAATAAATTTTTAGTATTTTTATATACTAAACATTTTACGTTTAATAGCCTTATGATATACATTTATTTGAGAACATTTAGTAATATTAAATATTTAATAATAAAACAATCCAATTATTTCAGAACCGAGTTAAATATTATGAAAGAGCCATAGTTAATGTCGCGCGAGTGGTGCATTCTCGATAGTGCGCGCATCTCTCAAAATTCGCGGCACGAACGGTTGAATATAATTGTCCGTGAAAAGCGAATAAAACATTCGGCGGAATATTTGTTAACGAACCCATCGTGAGAACAACAGAATTAACAACGACAACGACGACAATGATATTCGCACAAGCAAAGGACCGTTCGTTCTCCTGGACACATTTTGGAAATAATCTCATATAAAGAGTGAAACAATTTACGGTAATTAAGATACAAAACGTCAGAGCGTAAATAAATAGAAAAATATTTTGATAGATTTGCCAAACCAAGTGTTATAATAAACAAGGTACTAAATACTTCTTTTAAAAAATATTTTCTATAATAAGCGTTACGAAATTTATGAGTGCTTTGTTTAATTACACAGAAGAAAAGATCTTTACGTGTTTCTATATCATAGATATGCACGCAGTTTTTCTGAAAGGAATAAAACTGCTCGTTTGAATTTAAAAAAATAGTTTGAATAATAGAACTGGATAAAGATTAGGGCTCTGGCGCACCTGAGAGATCCGCCAGTGCTGGCGTGTAATTTAAAGAAAAAAAGAGAAAACCCACGTGTGCGCACGTACGTGTTCCATATATGTGAAAAAAACAGGGAGGGTTGGAAAAACGGGGGCGCGGGTGACGACGGAGCGCGGAGGGGAGAAAGAGAGGCAGGCGGAAGTGGTTTTTGTGCGCGCGACGATAAATTCGGCGGGCAGCGTTTTGCCCCCGAAAACCTATCGCAATAAATACGCGGTACGTCCGGTGCGCGGTTGAGCCGCCGCGTTATACTCTAATGCAGTGCATATGGAGCAATTTATAACGCTTCAGCGTTGCAGAGAGACAGAGAGAGTTTAGAGAGAGAGAGAGAGCGCGCGCCACGTTTTTCTACGGCGGTACGCGCCGCGTGCGTGTTTCTCTGCCCTTTCGCCATTGTTCACGTATTGTTGAATTATTATTTCGTAATTTGCGTTTTGTATTCTGGCGGCGACTGTGCGTCTTGGTGCGCACGTGACCGTTCACGAAAGCAGCTTTCGGACGAGACAGCAAACTAGACGATGAGGCAAAAAAACAAGAGAGATTCGTGCGATGTTGTAATTATTCTTTTCAAACTCGTTATTCGTTACACTGTTACATTTCATAAATTATGCACGAACATTCAAACTGTCAAAGAGAAGTTAAAAATGTTTAATATCTATGTCTGAGACGTAACTCAGTTTTGTAGAAGAATTTAACTTTTGGACATGAATTCTGTGTGCAACATGCACAATATTTAATTATTTCGTATCTTTATTTTACAACGGTAAAACAGTTGGAATGTGTTTGGCGTGTTTGGTACGGACTAGTCGACTGTGATATTTGTATTCTACAAAATTATCTTATTAATTTTTAAAACATTTCGTGGTTGCAAAAATCAATTTTAGACACGCTAAGAAAAGACGATAATATTAAATCAAGACGAAAAATATAGTCTGATGTTTAAGGTGCACAGTCGAGAATTTTATTCTGCGCGGATGACTTTTAATAGCGCAACTGTCGAGTATACGCTTTTCTCGAGAGATTACGATCTGAGCTAAGAAGCAAAGCAGTAAAAATATTTTCAATATATCGCGTAATACTCTTTAGAGAACAAAGGACTACTTATTTGTAGCTCTTAATAGCGATGAGAAATTACAGAACGACTATCGTTATCCACGAGAACGCATCTCTAAAGCAACAATCTCGATTCGAAGATACAAAATGAAGGTAAACCCGTAAAGGTAAAAAGCATTCCACGAGCGTCGGCTCCTTAACGATCTTAATTAGAGAACAGACCCTGAAAAAGTGGTTCGCTTCGACAGTAAGGATTTGTCGCTCAGCTTGGCAGCGAGAAACCGCGGCTGAATCAACGACGAACTGCAAAATGCAAAGGCGTCTGCGAAAAAAAGCCCGAGAGAAAGAGAATCGGGAGAAATTCGAAAATAAAAGAGGGAGTTGGAGATAGGCGAAAAATCGAGAAATCGTCCGAAAAGAGCATCTGGCTATTCATCGCGTTCTCGACCGCACACTCGGCGAGATTTATAATGCCGAAAGAGAGAGAGAGAGAGAGAGAGAGAGAGAGAGAGAGAGAGAGAGAGAGAGAGAGAGAGAGAGAGAGAGAGAGAGAGAGAGAGAGAGAGAGAAGTGGAGGAAGAGGAGGAGGAAGAGGAGGAGAAAGAGGAGAAAGAGCACCAAGATTTTCACTCGACGTATTCAGCCGCGTTTACTCTCTCGAGTCTAGACCGAAATTTTCCCGGATCGGTTCTTCCTAAATTCCGGCGTTTCTTTTTTTCTCGTTCTTCTTTCCATGCAGTCCCGTCCCAGGCAAATTCCGTCTACTTATTCGAAAATGGCGAGCTTCCATCTACAAGGCGCGCAGGGAATCCCTGTTTCCCATTACGCGTGATTCTCTCTCTTTCTCTCTCTTTACGAAACGTTCGGAATTTTTTCACCCAAGCGAATAGAATTTCAGAACGACAAATGATATCTGGAGATCTATTCCATTTTGACATTTGTAAGAGTGTAATCGAATAAAAATTTCGAACTATTTAACAATTCTTTAAAACAATTGGATTATTTCTATTTAAATAGCCTTAATTACATTTGTAATGAAACCTAGGACATTGTGATTTCCAGTGCCAAATTGAAATAGTAATCTGAAAAGCGTTTAAAAATTGATAATGTTAAAATGCTGAGAATACAACTATTTCCTTTATCCGTACTTCATCTTTTTTACAACATTGCGACTTGCAGAGAAAAAATTCGCCATGCAATACAATAGAATATTACCAATGTAACTGAAATCATCCCGTGAAATAACAATAATGCCGGCATTTAACGCAACGTGAAATGCGTTTCGGCGGTGCAATTGCTTGTTTTACAAAAACGTGATCGACGTTACCGCGCTGAATCGATATTACACCATCTCACGGTATAGTTCGAATCATGAAAGCTCTCTTGAAGCGAAGAGATATTTTGGAGGAGCGATCTTTAACGTTCGCTCTGCCGTCTAATAGAATCGTATCACGGTGAAATGTTCGCGATTGTAACGTATCCGCGAGCTCGCCGCACGGCGATATACCCATTCCGACGATTTTAATATATCGTCAATCGCTATATACGCCGCATTGCTAGGATATCCAACTCGGTTATCGCGAATCCGAGGGAGAGAGAGAGAGATCCGGACTTCCCCTCCCTCTCCGTCTCTGTTCTCTTATGAGAAGAACCCTTCTCTCTTCTCTTCTTTTCAGTCCATTACAATCCGAAATAATGTCCGATGCGACGAAACGATGCGTTCAACGCCAAAACCATTACTATATATACCATTGCAACGCGGATGCGTTTTGCGTTCCTACGCGTTTCGCGCTACCGAATTCAATCAAAAAACTTATTGATTTAATTCTGTCATTCATCAGCGATATCTGCCCGAGATTTGTCCTTTTTGCGAGGGGCCTTTTTTCGGACTCGATCTCCCGATACCGCCTTCGCCGAGCGAACGGCTAATTTTTTCCGAAAACAGGAATTGGGCAATGCTGGAAAAAGGCGCGAGGGGGGGGGGGGGAGAGAGAGAGAGAGAGAGAGAGAGAGAGAGAGAGAGAGAGAGAGAGGGAGAGAGAGGGGGAGAGCGAGAGAGAGAGAGAGAGAGAGAGAGAGAGAGAGAGAGAGAGAGAGAGAGAGAGAGAGAGAGAGAGAGAGAGAGAGAGAGAGAGGGAGAGGGAGAGGGAGAGAGAGAGAGAGAGAGAGAGAGAGAGAGAGAGAGAGAGAGAGAGGAGCAATGCAGGCGACTATTGTTAACGCCTTAAAAGGCAGCGAGGGGAATTCGCCGCGCGCTGGTATAGAAGCTCTCTCGGTATAATAAATCTACGCCGACTATCCTTCTCAGCAAGAGCCCAAAGGTTCTCCTCGCGAAAAAGGACTCCAATAAGTTGTTTGACAAGTTGCTCGGTAAGGAGAAGCGGGTAGTGCTAATTATTCTTTGCTCGGAGGCGATGGAACACTTGTTCTTCTTGAGGAACGATGAAATTGTTCTACATATTGTAAAATTTGTTATGAATAGCAGCTACTTCGTACTTATTATAGAATATACTATAAATAGAAGCTATTTTAGACTTATCGTGAAATAATAGAGAGTCTCTAACTTGATTGTTCTATCCATAATGAAATGCAGCATGAATGAATAGAATTGTCTTACAAATAAGAAGAGAAAACTCCAAACAGAATACGAAGAATGTTGAATATCGTGAAGAATGTTGAAATGCCCAAGAAAAATATTACTTCATTTCCTACTGATCACAATCGCATAAATTACAATGTTGCAGAAATTTAATATTAAGATAGAAATCTTTGAATAGCGAGATCTTGTTATCACGAGATTCAAGTCAAATGTCTTCTATTAGAATTTCATTATAATCTGGTTACCAATATATTTCCGAAAACTGGAAGTTTACCTATAATGCGGAAGTTTACTTATGATACAAAATTTAAGGGAGATTTTTGCAAATTTTTATAAATTCCTATTTATAAAATCTCTATTAATTAAAAAAATAAAAGAGAATAGATGTAACAATCTGTTTTTGGCGATTGCAATAACTTTTAATTATTCTGTTCCCAAATATATTTATTTCCAGATATAATCATTTTTATTGTCCTTTGATATTTCATATTTAAAGGTTTACGTTTACAAAATTTTATATTTTTGGAGCAATCTAGAGATTTGAATATTCATGTTACTAAAACATTAAAAATATTTATTTATACACGGAGAAAAAGTTACGGTTGCTACAACAGAATAATAATGTTAATTTTCGCCCATCCATACAAAAGGGTTATGGAAACCATAGTACTCTGGAAGTGACCTATATGGTTGCCCTAACCTTAGTGAGGGTAGCTACTATATGGATGTTGCAACCATAATATATGGATGTTACAACCATAATGAACAAATATTCACCCGACAAAAAAAATTATTTATTTCGAAATTTTATTACTATTTTTTAACTAAATTTGTTTCTTAAGATGCAGTCTATGATTATAAATATTTTCTTGTATTTGAAAAAAACACTTACCTTGGTGGGATTCGAACTCGGGACCTCTGGATCGTGAGCCAACTGCCTTACGTGGTAGACTACTTCTTAATTTAATGTGAGTGTTATATATAGTCTACATATGTACCAGCGCAAATATATAATTTTTCAAAAATCATCTTAAGAAACAAATTCAGTTTAAAAAGAGTAATAAAATTTTGAATTGGATATATGATATAATATTTCTTAATGTCGGGTGAATGTCAGAAAGCAGTGTCGGCTCGTTACGAAATTTTGTGTTCGTAAATATATTTATGAAAAAAGTATATTTATAAAGTTAAAACATCCTTATCAAATCCACTTTATTCTATGCAGAAATTCTTTTGCGCGCGCAATGGAACTAAACTCTCAATCATGCAGTGATTCAGTGCTGTACCGTGCAGCTATATCTTATGGATCTCTCAACCATAATACTTGTGCTGCAGACCACATAAGAGAGATAGCAATAATCCTTTGGTTGAGGCAACCATATACGAGGGTATTGTAACCGAATATCACGTATCGTAAGAACTACGGTTATGAAAACTGTATAAATGAGCATATCTTAACAGCTACATTCAATGTAATATCAATTTAACTTGAATTCACATACATTTCTTTTTCAATCATAGAGAATGTTGTTGTAACAACCGTAGCAATTTTCTCCGTGTAACAAAGCCTCCATGCATTTTCTAAACAATCTAAACCATTGCGATATCGAATGAAATTATTACGGTCAAACAAAAAAAAAGAGTTACATTTCAAAGAACATAGAAAGAAAGAAATAGTTAATCGTTAATCCTAAAAAAAAAAAAATGCCGCAGTTGATTATACCGTCATTCACGTTCGCGACCGTTTATGAATTCCCACGACCGTTGCTTGGCCCGTAAATTACTGTACTCGCAGTTGCCAGCCTCCCTTTCTTCTTTTTTTCGCGACCGCACGTCGCCACGCTGTTAAAACGGAAATAATGCCCGCGAGGAACATACGCTGTCGGACGACCACACGAAAGGGAGTGAATGAGGGTGAGGGTGAGTATCGCTTTACGCCCGTTCGCCACCTCCACGGCCACCAATCCCGCCGTCTACTGTGAGGTGCCTTTTATTGAAATGCTCGGCACACCCACGTGCGGTATCCTTCGAATGTCGGAGACATCGGGAACGCGGTGGAGAGGGTTGGAAGACGTTCGGGGATAGAACGGAATCGGAGCAAGAAGTGTCGGGAGCGGATGTAAAGCTCAGCGATTTGGTGTCTCGTAACCTCCGAAGATCGCCGAAGAAGAGCAAAACCGACCGCTCGAACCTGCGACAATATGTTGAACGACTGGCGAAATCATCGGAGAAATGAATTTCAAGCACGGCTCTTATGGCCGATCAAAGAGGAATATAAAATTAAATTATTCTATAAAATAAAATTATTTAATTTCCGTTATTTTTAATACAATTAGCAACCTCTCAAATGGAAACGTTAAAACAGTATAAAAAGAATTAATGTTTTATATGAACAAAATAATATATTTATATGTAGGTATATAAATATATCATTAAACAATAAAATAATTAAATAATAATATCAACGTGATATTATATTTTATGTTGCAAATAAGGACCATGCAACTTTATCTTTGTAAAAATAATGAATTTTTATTTTTATACTTGCACTAGTGAACCTTAATATATCATCTACATATATCACCTACAATAAATTAATTATATTTGCATTAAACACGTCTCGGTTTTTACTTCAACTTCCTTGCTTTCAACAAATGCATAAACGCCGTAGCGCGGAGCAGTAGTTGCCAGACTGTCACAGATGGACGCAAAGTTTAACGATTCATTGTCGCGTAACAATTTGTAGAAAACAGAAGATATGCAAAATACAACGTAAAACTTTAGACCTTCCGTCTTACAAACGTGCCAAAATTATTCGCGCATTTATAACCCGACCTCTCTCTCTGCGCCGATAATGTTAGTTTCATTGTTATTAAAAGACCGTCCATCCTCGCTTTACTTTCGGTCTGACTAACAATAATAGCACGAATTTCAGAAATTTGGAATAAGATGTTACCATAAAATCTACCAAGAAATTGAGCAAAATGGAAATAAACGGAATAATTTGATGGGATTATTGGTGAGAATTTTGACTTCGCCAATAAAACTCATCAAGCTTCACACATGGATAAATATTTTCCGTAGCGTAAAATATGTAAAGAAAATCATATTAATTTACAAACACAATTCCCGTAATAAATGCATCGCAAAATTGTTTTCAGAAATACACTCTAACTCTCTCTGCTCAAGTTCAATAAAAATCGTATAGAACGCATCGCCAAATAATTACAAAATTATTGCCAATTTCTTTTATGTTCTAATCACAAAGCGATCGTGCGAAATTACTTTTTGACAAATCATTTACGTCGAGCGAGTAACATTATGTAGCATTATATTCTTGTCCACGTCAACACCAAATTATTCTGTAATTTAATAACGATAGTTTAACAGCGGATACGAAAATTACGGTCGATTATTTCAATGCCGGCGACAATAATCGCGCCAAGTTACCGCAAGCAGGAATATAGCAACTTTTGGCTTCGAAAGGATGAAAACTCGACGATATAATGCGTCGATATAATACGTCTATATAGGCAGCTGTATCGGCGAACGTTTATTTCAAAGTTTATCCATTAAGCGTATTGACTAAGGGGCGAAGCGTATGGCGGCGTCGTCGCCGACTTTAAAAGACCGGAATTTTCTCAAGAACGAGGCGCCGCGCTCGGCATTCAATTTACTATCACTCGAAACGCGGATTACTCGATAATCGAATTAACGAATTAAAAAGAAGCTCAACTTCCGAGAAGCCTACGCAATTAACATCCAAGCGTCTATTGTAAGTATTACGCCCCGATTACATTTTTCTCGCTCATCGAAAGTATCATAATTTACCCGTCCTGTAAATTTTTATTTAATTCTCTTTAATTTTATTTCTATTTAGTTTAACGTAATTTATTAATCAAATAATTTAATTATAAAATAATCATAAAGCAATATTCTTGGCTTGACATATCTCAAAAACACCTCTCATACGTGATATATAGAAAGGAAACGACGCAAAGGGAGGGCGATTCGTGTAGATTCACTCTATCTGTCGTAATATCTCGTACGTTTTTTCGACTTTCTGTCCACAGTGGCGTGCATGTGCTCGATGCACTCGATGGCCCGAAATTCCGTTTTTCCTTCTCGTTTTGTCAGCGCGCCGCGAACTCGTGCCTTATTTTCACCACCCTCGCCAGAAATCCGTTCGCCGGGCGAAACTGCAGGTCCGAACGAATACGTTACGACACACGAGAGGACACGAGAGCAAAAAAACAGCAAGCGTGACATCTGCCGTCCATCGGACGGAGAGTGGGACCTTTTTTGTAATAAAGCGTTCGGAAATCCCAGAAAAAGCGTCATCGCGGATTAAGCGGACGGCCGATATTAAAGCGCAATCTAAAATTCGACGGCCGCGAAAAAAAAAGAGCCGAACGTCGGAAGCGTTGGTTATTATTTGCACGGCAAATGGCCGTTTAATAGCCGACGTTGCGGATACGTTGCGGAAACGTACGCCCACGTCGATCGTTCCCTTCGAAAAGCCATAAAATCCGTTGTACGTGTTAGACTCAGTTCTTTGCAATTTGAGTATTCTTTGGCAATTAATCATTCAATTTGGATGTACAAGGAAATCATATTAATCACGTGCTATAGACCATTATTTCGACACTAAAAAAGAATTACAACCGTGAAGACTTAATATACTGTAATATAATACAGTAATATAATACAGAAAAAACTTTCTACTCATTTATTATATACTTGTCATTTACACATTACAAATCTTAATGAATTCTGTTAAACTTACTATGTGTACCTATGTCTGCCGCTGCAGGCTGTAACTACTAATCGCGAAAAATTCATCATTAATAATATGTGTATAAAGAAAAATCGTTTATTGGTCACACGATACTTTTTTCAGTAAATTGCACGATACACCAGCAACATTGAGACACGCGCTCGTACGAAAACGAATCGGAGTCGTAGACTATCAGCCTGAAGGCGAGAAGAATGGCAGAAGAGGCGAAAATAGGAGCGTGCCGAACCGAGCATTATATCACGCCATTATCAACAGGTTCTTTCCGTTAAGCATTCATTGGCAATCATCCAAAGGCCACCCACATCGAAGGGACATAAACTTCTTGCTAAAAACCTTTCTTTCTGCAATCCTAAGATCTCTCCCTTGCCCTCATCGAAAGGATCGCATTTGTGTCGCATTCTCACAGATCAATTATACACGAAAATTTCAGTTAAGTAATTCACATCTGTTCTTGCCGTATCGTACGACTCGATAATTCTAAACTTGTCAAAACTGAAGCAGTGAATTAGACATCGCACTATTACGGAAAATATAAAGAAAATAATGAGAATTCATTGAAACATAATAAGAAACTAAGAACGTATTTTTTGAAGGTTATACTATTCGTGGAAAAGGAAAGAATTACAATAAAAATATTGCCTTATTTTATATAAATCATAAACGTATTATTTGAAAATTTATTTTTCATTTATTTTCATACCTATCAAGCGTCGTCTACAATACACGGAGTAACCGTGGAGTAAGGAGTAAGAGTAGGCGTAAGAGAGCTATTTTCGGTTTAAGAGAGCTGGCGTAAAGGCGTAAGCGAAATAAATTAATTTTATTTCTTACTCCTACTCTTATTCTTACACTTACGCTCGGCCAATCAGGACGCAACAGGCTATAATGCTTACTCCTGCCTACTCTTATTCCTTACTCCACGCTTACTCCGTGTATTGTAGACGACGCTTTATAGATGTCTAAATGTCGTCGAAAATGTTAATACACGACCATAACACGCACGAGTTGTAAAACTCCAATCACAATGGTCCGTTGCGACCAAAAAAAGAATCGATCTGTCGGATCAATGCGATACAGCTCACATCTCGATTACTAGAGGGGCTCAGCTGCTGTGTCACTCGGACGCGTCCCCGAGGATCGCGAGCCATCGGCCAAGTTAGCCGCAGAAAATACGGAAAATACGGAGGGCATTAGCGCACCGGCCACGAAGACCGGCTGCTACCGAGTGTGAAACGCGTACGTATATGCGCTAGTGTGTGCGCACTTGCACAACGTGCACATAACCGGACGAGCGAAAAGTTTTTCCATCGCTCTGGCGAAAATTGCGTCGGGATAGTTAATGGTCGTCACGGACGGACGGGACCCATCAGCCATGCCGGAAGAACGCATCCCGGAGAACAGCAACGAGAAATGGGTGGGCAGGAAAAAGAAGGGGGAAGAGTATCACTTCGTTTACCACCATCGAGGCCACTTCCTAATCCGGAAATCTACGTGGAGATTCGCTCTCTCTCTCTCGCTTGCGAACAAGCTGGGTAACGTTGTAACGATATTCTCATCTCGCGAATTGGTACAGTGTTGAATTCTGGGTTAATTGGCAGAGTAGAATTTCTCCGTTCGAGCTCAATCTACGATGATATTTTCAAACGCTCTATCTTGTATCTCGTAATTAATTCGGCTTTGTTGCGTAGGCGCGTGCTTCGCATCGTTAAAAGGAGTCTACGAAAACGACTACGATTGCGATAACACTAGTCACTGAAGCTGACATGACAAAATTGAAGGTAATTGATTATTGAGAATTTTTTGTTTTTTACTACAAAAACACGAATGCGAAACTTGACGCACTTAGGAATTAACGAACCTCATTTAATGTTACCAGAGAATATATAGAGAGAAAGCAAGATAAAAAGAAATTGAGAAGAGTGCGCGATCGTGTACGTGTTGGCATTCGTCTCGAGCTGTCACGCCGGTAAAAACGAAATGCGTGGGATTAAATTCAGAATAGATGCAAGCCGCGGAGAGACAAATGAAAAGGACAGTAGGAGAAATATCTCTCGCTCGGCGGATCTCCGAGAGGTGCGCGCACGCGCGCGCGCACAGTAAGAGAAATAATTAAGAAGCTCGTCGCCGACTTTGCGCCCCGCTCGGGAGCTAGCAGTTCGCGCCGGGGAGGAAAAAAAGGGAGAAGATGCCCGGGGACGCTGCACGCTGGCTTGATTATTGTTGGACACCCGCGGTGGTACTGGTGGTAGTGGCAAGTCTCAAGAAGAATGGTTTGAAATTTAAGGAAATCTATCTTGCGGACTCTGCGAAACGGCCGCGGATACTAACCGCGCACGCGAAACAATGAATTTGCACTTTAGAATGTAAATGTTTCTCTCATGCGGATTAAGTACACTATGTACGCTAGCATCTCATTAGGATGCTGCAGTAGACGGTAGAATTTCATTAAGCACAGCCAAAAAACTGCGCATGTTATACGGGAGATTATCCGTAGCACGCACAAAACAAAAACAAAGCCAGTCGTAACGTTACGTCAGTTACAAAGCATGTTATCATAAAATAAACATTTTAACTTTAAAATTAGATATTTAAAATCACATGTTACAGATAAAACTTGTACCTGTAATCGCTCAAGCTTATTGTTTTCCGCGTAACTCTAGTTGCAATTAACAAAGCTCTTATACACGGTTCTCTTCTTTATCTTTCTGTCTCCACGTAGCTTCACTTATTCGTATATAACTTTTGTCGCGCGATAAATAAGCGCAAATGTTTAACTATCGGATAACAAAGCGCTATGTTATTATTACTATAGAAATAATGCACCGGTATGCTTACACCTGCGCCTGAAACAGTATCTAATTCGCTTGTAATTATGCTGTCTCCTGAGAAATTAAACACCGCCCGCAGTATAATAATCGGTCCGTGGAGACTTCGCCGGCGATGCACTTCCACCGCTAGAGAGTTCGGAAAATATTTCCCCGACAGATCGGCGAGGATCGCGTCGCCACATATACTATTTGTAACGATTGGACAGTGCCGCGTTAAAATCGAGAAAAACCGATGCTTCGCGACGGTCAAACGATACGGAAAAGTTACGGCCGCGCGAAATTGGCACGCCGCGCCGCGCGGGTCGTGCGCACGAAAAATTGGAAAAACGGCAAACGGCGAAAAGATAGAACTGGGAACGTCTCGCGAGCTCTCCGGTCCTATTAGACCTGAAAATACTGCGAACATGTACTGAATAAGAAACGCGAGCTCGGTAGGGGTCTCTCGGGAAAACGAAGAAATTAAAAAAGAAAGAACGCGAGCTGGACGAAATGTAAATACGCTTCCCTCGTGCAATCAAAGCGGGCTGACGAGTCGATGAAAAAAATTGCATTATTATACACATTGATAAAAACGTTTGCATTTCTAACTCCGTTTGGTGTTCAGTAGTCTAATTATTTTAATAATTTCCAAGCTTTGAATATATAGATTAATGCAATTATATCTCAACAGTTCTTTCGAATCTTTTATCAGTAAAATTAGAGATGTTAAAAAGATCCAAATAAGTGCCTCATTTATTTTACGGCTATGATACTGAAAAATAGCCGTCGAATGCCATCGATAAAAAAAAAATATCCGATTGAAGATAAAGTGCAGAATGGGCGAATCGGCAGTCATCAACAGGTTCTACCAGTCAGCCAAAAGTCATTGGCAGTACTCCAAAGGCGAGTTCACCAGAAACGCCGGCACACAGATGGTTGCAAAGGAGCGTGTTGCAGACCGAGAGAAAAAGTTCCTATACATATATACCTTCCTATATGGAAGGAATCGGGAAAGCGATCGAAAGGAGCGCGTGCATTGACGCAGTTGCATCCATTTATGATAGTTTAAGTTTTATCTAAATTCATGATTTCTGCACTTTCCGCCACTTTAACTTATTTTACTTCCACAATAAAAAATAATAAAGAATATGATAAAAAGGAAATAGAATTGAGAAAATAGAATCTTGTGTTAATATTAATATATAATAAGCATTTAATAATAAGTTTCTAATGTTTTTATTAAGTAATATAAGCTAGCTTGTACTATAAGACTTTTTTTTATAGAGACGAAATTCAGATAAGTATATTTCGCGTATGTTCTATCTTTTTTAATCGTAAAACTGCTTGTATTAATGTTTTAACGTCTGCCATCAATATATAACAAAAATTATAATTTTAGGTTGGTATATTTTTTAAGTCGACGGATTTTTCATTATATTGCAATCAAATCTATTATATCAATATTTGTATCTGCGGATTGATAGAAGACTGATCGGAGTACGAGAATTAAAATACATAGTTTGATATTTAACATGACTGATAACTAAAATACGCGAGCAGGTTTTTACGATGAATGATAAAGACGAGATGCGATCGAGCGAGTTATTACTTCTCGCTGCACGAATATTATTTTTGCATTCCATTGGTCGGAGTTAATGAAACTTTCATAACAACTCAGGACGATTCTGTCAAAGGAACTCTCGCAACTTTAGCAAGCGTTGTGATCAATATTCGCAATTGGACGGGCGATTCCATATATCGGCCAAGATGCCGCATCTTCTCAACAGGTTTCCATCCAAACGGTAAGTATTTCAAAGAAATTAAACCAATACACAAATGAGCAAATAAATGATATAATATATCTCGTATTATCACGTGGATTATATATCAATTTTCAGTTCTTTTATTATTAAATAATTATTATTCATTAAATTAATTATAATTAATTAATTCCAAGAATTATTTTGTCTACTAATGAATATTGTCGACTATAAAAGATCCATTATTATAATAATAAAATATTATCATGTATTTCTTTTTCATCCGTAAATTACTCGATTAATTTAGAATTTCTTTATTTGTTTGTGAATATTTTTATGGTTATTTTAAAATTAATGTTTATTTTAAGTAATATCAATTTAAAAATAATGAATTAATAAAATTAATTAAAAAATAAAGAATAAGATTTGATTATTAATTTGCAATCTTCTAAACTTAATTAAATTTCCAATTAAAACTTATATTCTAAAATATATTTTAATATTAAAAAATGCAATCTTTTAACATTATTTTAACATCTTTTTTATTTATCAATAAAACGATGTAGCTTCGAAACTATCCTATGTATACCACACACCAGGGAAGGGTTAAACGTGCATGTGATTCCCAAGGGTACTTCTTGAAACGCACCGAGTCGGAGAAAGATCATCAACAGGTCGCCGTTGACTCGCGCAAAGGTCCGCACCTCTCCCTTCGCACTGACCTCGACGACGTTTTAACAAACGATCCCGAGAAATAATCCTTCGATCGGCCCTATCGCGGAAAAATGCGCGTATACCTCGATAGATCTCGACTCGGAAATAGCGAGCGCTGTATCGTTTTCCGACCGGTTAAAAGAGCCTCTGCAAAATTAATTTCCTTCCAAGAAAGAATGCGGAATCCACACTGTATCGCTGAGAATTCCGTCTAGTTAATTTTCTACGAAATTTTCTTGCTAAGGAATTTAATAAATTAGTACAGGTATCTAAATAGAAACTAATACATTCGGTATTAGCCTTCCGACTGCCGCGTTTAAGAAACAAGCTCATCAAGATCGATGCAATCTCTAATATTACGTAAAGGAATGAGAGATCTTGTATGCAGTATATTATTTTAAAGTTTCATTCCTACTCCAATGAATCAAATTAAATTTTGTGTAAATCCAATATACCAATAGTATCGAATTGGGGCTCTGAAAAAATTTAATTCCGATAATTGGAATTTATATTTGTATTCTTAAAAAAAGCAATAGATAATAATAATACTTAAAAATATTAGAACGTTAGATATGAAACGGATTTATTTCGGCCAAAAATCATGGGACGGACAAAAATTAAGTTGTACGAGTATAATATAAAATCTGCCTCAATAGCAAAAATGCACTATATGACACCCATCATTTCATTTAGTCTATATTTTTATTTATAGTCTTGTTATCGCTATAAAACATATTGCAACAAAAACGATCGTTTTGTTTTCGAGCGTTATCTCAAAATCCACTATATCGACATACACGCACATATGGAATGTAGCAATCTAGTAGCTTTTAATTATACTCAATCTAATTTCCAATTATTAGGAATAAATTTATGTAAAAGAATAATATGCAATAAAAAACTAAAATAAAAAATCTATAATTAATTTATTTAAAAATTGGAATCATATATCGCGTTTCTCATTCTTAATAATTTTTCTGAAAAATTTTGTTGAATTTTAAGCCTAACTCTAAATGCGTTCTGCCGAAATCTATCTCCATATCCGAATAAGATATTCTGGAAGATACTTTTGCGAACATAGATTTGGAGAAAATAAAGTCGATTTTTTCTTAGCAAATATTTGATCGCGGACGCCGTTTTACCTTCAACTTTTTAACTTTCAACATATATTTAATGCCGTGTAACGCAAGAGATTTTTATTAAGCGAACTTAAAATTTTAGCTAAAGATTTTGTTTTATTTATTTATACTTGTATTTCGTTAAAATTATCTGATCTCTCTCTCTCTCTCTCTTCTCTCTCTCTCTCTCTCTCTCTCTCTCTCTCTCTCTCTCTCTCTCTCTCTCTCTCTCTCTCTTTCTATCACATTAAAAATGTTATTCTTTTCATTATCATATCTGTCGAGTAAAAAAAATTTAAACCAACATATAAAACCACTTATACAAGACTCACCCCATTGGAAGCGCTGCACTCCGTACGGCTTTCTGCGCTCTCACTTGAAAGAAAATGAAGAGAAGGCCAACGACGAAGATGGAGGGAACCTTCCCAATCGCAGCCTCAAAAGCATAGCACTGTTCGCGGGTCCTTTTTCGCGATACACGTACACGACTCTATACACGAGAATGCGAGCTGCCGCGCGCGATTTCGCTCGTGGGGGTGTCGCGGTGCGACTGTAGCACAAGCACAATCGCTACCCTCTCACGCTCTCACGGTCTCCATCCCTCCGGACCGTCCCTTCCCTCTCTCCCGCGACCCTCTCTATCTACCTGACTCCCCGCCCTCTCTCTCTCTCTCTCTCTCTCTCTCTCTCTCTCTCTCTCTCTCTCTCTCTCTCTCTCTCTCTCTCTCTCTCTCTCTCTCTCTCTATCTATCTATCTCGCTTTCTCTTTCTCTTGCTCTGCCTGCTTATCTCACCCCCTGCTGCCTCTCTCTCTCTCTCTCTCTCTCTCTCTCTCTCTCTCTCTCTCTTCTCACCCTCTCGGCTCCTCTCTCGCTATAATATCCCCACCACCGATGCGTCTAGCCACTCCTGGAGCGGCAAAGTGCCTTTTCGAAACGCACCCCTCGCGGCGGCACTTTCCCGCTAACGGAATCGACGCCCCCGGCCCCGGGAGAGGGTCCGCGGAATCACCGGCTGCATTGACTGCACTGACTACACTGACTGCTCTCTCTCAACACAGGCCGCCGATCTCCGGCCGGTCGAAAGTTCGAAAAGCTCGCGCATGATCGGCCGATCGGCCCGCGCATCCTGCTCTCGTCGAGAAATCGCGGCACGGCACGGCACGGCGCATTCCGTCGCTCGTCCTTATGCATCGCACGCATGCGGGTTTTTAACGCGACGGAATACGGAAGAGTTCGGGGTGTATCACGTGTTGCTAGCAGGAAAACTCGCCGAATGCCGGATACGCGAATCATGGACGACGTTGAGGAGAGAAGAAGACGAGAGCGGATCGTGACCGCGAGGATCTAATACCGTTAACTGCGGTAGCATTATTTCATTTTTATTAGCCTCTTATTTACGACGCTGTGTTTTAAACAACACCATTCCTAGCAGTTAAAGTTCTTCTAGTGTAAGCCTTTGTAATTTGAATATCTTAAAAACTCATTATGCTAGTACGATCCGAAACTTTATTTTCCCAGATTTTTTAAAATAATAAACTGCTTCTTCCCGAATATTCATGAAGAGTATTAGTTACAATTATAACATCGCGATGATAAAAATAACGTGATTGAATAAACATGTATGTTACTTATAGTAAACGTTTTATGAAATACTCCGTCAAAAATATTCTGTAAAAATAGAAAACGGAGCTTACATTTTTCTAAGAAAGCCTCCATTTGTCTCGGCCTTTACAGCTCGGTTTATACGCGGCATGCAGGCTCGGTGCATTTGATAACATTATTCAGTCGCGCCCCGCGGAAGAAACGCGAAGTTTCGTGAAATTATTATTATTTCGAGAGGAATGCCACCACTAACAACTGTACGTGTGCGCGCACGCACACGAAATATCTTATTACGGCAGGTGTTCGAGGCCGTGTTCGTAACTTTCTCCTTCAAATTCCATTAACTTTGCGCGAAAATTCCGGAAACGTTTCAGGAAAATTCTTGCAACGAAATAATTGCCGTTCTCGTGATATCGCGGCGGAATCTCGGCCACGTGCCGGAAGCGTACTCCGAAAGGGAGAGAAAAAGAGATAGAGAGAAAAAAGAGAGAGAAAAAGAAGATATATATTATTTTTCATTATACACTCGCCATACGGCTGTAATGCGTGGCTCCACTGCGTGAGCTCCATACACATCCCAATAAATACGAAAGTGCTTTTTAGACTATACTGTTCTCGATGACAAGAATGGAAAAATTTATAGCACTCATGCTATAAATTCGAGTAAAGATAGAGATGCTTAAGTGATCGTACATGTACTTTACAGCGACAAATATAAAATAAATGATTAAAAAACTAAAGTAAAGTATTATCCAATTCCATTATTCATTTGTTAAAAGACGCGAAATGCATCTTAGCGATCAATCAATCAATTTAAACTGACAGTCCGATAACTGTCACGTTAAAGATGGTCAGAGTTAAACGACAAAATTATCAGAGCCACGTTTAATTCCGGAAAACGCGGAACGGAACGCAAACGTCCGTCGCGGGCGCGCCGGCTTTTCTCATTCGAGCGATTTTGACCGACGCATTCGCCGGGCAGATAAATCACGCGCCTCTTCACGGAGAAGCTTCGTGGCCCGTGATGGATGGACGGCCGCGGATAAATGCAGACCTGTGTCATCGCAGGAGGACGATAGGAGGAAGTTCGGCATTCGTCGACGGGAAACACGATGAAACAGAAACGTGGGTAGCGCGCGGGAGTTGCGCGCCGTTCTCGAGGAACTTTAAGAGGACCGTGAGAGGAGGAAGGAAGAAAGCTCGTTAAAAGTTTAACTCATCCCCTGCCCTTTCCCCGTACGCCGATCTGGTACGCCCGAGACGTCGAGTACCGCTGTGACAGGGTATCGCGTTACAGGATAAACAAATGTTCTTCAATCTTAAATTTCCCGTTATATTTATTCCCCGTTAGATTTATGGGGGAATCTTATATATAAGATAAGCCTCTCAGGCTGTAAGAATAAATTTGTTACTTTCTCGATTCTAAATTTTCCATTTAATAACGTATAATTGTGTTTTACATGTACTCGAAAAGAGGAGGTCGAAAAATAAATAATATTAAGAAATAAAGATATTTTCTTCAAATTCCTGCCAATAAAATAATAGTCGTTTTATTCATAATATTAATTTTTTCAATCTAATACACATAAAAATAACATTATTTTGTATAATGAATGAGAAGATATTATTGATTAACTAGAATTTATCTATATCCTTTTTGCGGAAAATACATAATTTTCTCTCTCCTGTCCATTTTGTTAAAACTTTAATTTTATCTTCACACCGATTGCCGTGCGTCGAGTTTCAGTGCGACAAGTTTCCACGTTATGTGGCAAACAAATATTTGTCTTAAATTCTCCGTTACGTTTATCCCCTGTGCATTATCGGGAGTTCGTGTACGGGGTGTGCCTAATGCACCGCATCTATCGCGGATAGAGCAGCTCGTTGCGCAGAATTATATTTGCGCCATAACGCGTGTGTGTTTAAAGTTTCGCAGGTAAACGGGATCGATCGGCGAACTTCCGACGATAGCTATTGTTGAGAATTTAATTAAATCGATTATTGTGAAAACACCTCGCAATAAGAGAACGCGGAATGAAACATTCTGTAAAGGGATATTTAATTCGTATCCAATAAATATACGCACGTTTACGATATTTATTTATCATTATAAAAACTACCTTTTTTAAAAAGAGGTGCAAAAAGAGCGCCAAGTGTTCGCGCCCGTCAAAATAGGTATTGTGCGAAACAACGTCGCTTTAACCTATTTTTGTTATATATATTTGTTACATTATAAGTAGCGATATCAAACATTACGCCAACTGAGCAGGAGTTTATATTTTATCATAAAATTTAATTTTTTTTGTCATACTTATAATGACTCGTATCGCGGACGCGTACACTTGACGCGAGACACCGTGTCTCTTTAAATGAGAAGTTAGATTTTAAGTTAGAGTTTAAGTGAAAGTTTTTAGAACTAATAATATCAATCGTCTAAAAATGATTAATGCAAGTGTATACGCAGCATTGCTTCTCTTAAAACAAACATACATAATTCAACTCTTAAGTTTGGTTGGTTATTTGGGTCATAGAGGCAACTTTCACATAAATTTAAGTGTCACACATGTGCACGTCCTTTGCCAAGCTTACGCAATCAATATCAAAGTTTATCAAATAGTCAGCAGATACACATCGAAGAAGAAGAAGAAACTTTGTCATCCATTCCCGTTTCAGGAGCGTCTCACACTTTCTTCTTTTTAATCTTACCCGAGATTTACTTCTTCCAGCACGAACATGTTCCAGTATTTTTACATTAATATTTTATTACCGTGTCCTACTGTCTCAATGGATAGTGTACAATATTACTCTGCTTTATCGCTCGAAAAGCATGACGAACGATAGACTGCGTTTTCCCAGGAGAAATGAAAGATTTATCACGAAGAAGTAAACGCGTCTCGCGATGGCTTAACAAACGTCACGAAACATATTTTGACTATTATATACTAGAAATTAGTACTCCGTTTGAGAACGAGTTCTTATAATTTCATTTGCCATCGAAAGATATTTCTAGGATAAGATCTTAATCTCTGAATTTAAACAGATTTCGATTGACGTGCGACATTCTCGTATTATAGGAATGATTTTGGTACGTTCATTTGTTTAAAACTAAATTAGAAGAGTAAATTAAATTAAAATAATTAAACATGTCAAATGTAAGAAAGCATCTCGCAAAATTAACTCTAAGTTACATGAATTTGACACATCTTTATTATCTTAATTTAATAAAATAATTTTTATTCCTGAAGTCTTTTTACTTCTTGGTTTGAAAAATAATTCAGACAAAATTAAATAAAACAATAATTACCATGTAAAACAATAATTATTTGTCCGTAACAGACACGTCATTCTTCGCTTTGTTTTGTTTACGCGTTTTGTTTTAGTTTCAACGATCATACGAGTAGAAAACGATTCGAGTTACGGCACGACCGGCATCTCGTAAAAAACGTGAACTTCATAAACGGCAGCGATACGATTTTCCTAATCGAAAAAATATGGAAAGGAAATAAAAAAGAGTTCTCCCTTTTCTATCCCACGGTCCTTTGTTTCGGCGAGATTTTCGGGAGCAAAAGCGCACTTCTGTCTCTTTCTCTCTCTTTCTGCTACTTCTTCCTCTTCCTGTAATGTCACACCGACATTCTTTTCCAGGGGACGCGCGTTCGATATTAGGAAATACCTCCTGCCAATTTCCCATGTTATATAAGGTCCCCCTACGAAGACCGAAGGCCTCCCTGACACACTCTCTTCGCGCGCAAATCGATTTTACTTCGAGAATTTTTATACACTCAAGGTAAGAGGAAAATGGAGAATGGTGATTCCGCAAAAAAGTGGCTTTACGCTTTTCTGACTTCTTTTTTCTCCCATCATTTCTAGCTCAGCAAACATTGGTAACGAAGTAAAGGGTCAGTCCAGTGAGCGCGATAACGATGAACGTAATCTTCGTAGATTTAAAAATTCAAACAGGATAAAATTATTGGATCGATTCCTGTTTCGGCGCGCCCGCGATGCGACTACTCTCATAATGTATCTGACTTATGCAAATGTTGCAAATAGTACCGGCCGAATTATGCGACTTGCTGGGAACGCGCGGGCATTAGATCGCCGAAATAGTTCGCAAATTCGAGTTCGGTTGTGAACGGTCGTGCAGAATAATATATATTACGAACGCGCGGCAATAGAACGGTAACGGAGATTATTATAGTCATCTTCACGTACGTGTGTATGCACACACGCAATAAGTCACTAGTGAACTAAATAGTTGAGAGAAGCGTTTCGTACTACTGTATCTACCAATTATTTCTAAACGTGAATCGCGATTTAAAAATACGCGATCCTATCATGTCTCATCTTGCTTTATATCTTTTATCGATCATTTATGCATAGTCTCATCAAAGATCAAAGCAATTTTTCTCCGAAGTTTAATTGGATGCTGCATTTTTCCTTGATTTATAGAGAGAGTTTGGCTTTATAAATATCTTAAAAACTATGTCTCTTTTAGATCGAAACACCATTATATGTATAAAGCTTATGTGTAACTGCTTTGTGATATATTTTTAATAAAAATTAAGTATAATAATAAGTCATTCAATAAAGTAACGTTTAACTATTTGAACAGGGTATTATAAATTGCGGGGTATTCCACAACTTTTTAATTTTTTAATAGCGTATTCTGGTAATTATATAACACTCACTAGTAACAGTGCTTGTTAATTACAATCGCGCGTAATTTGCACGGCACTCTCAACATTAATCGCAGTAACGAAAAGCAAAAAAAATATTTTTATATAAAACTACCATTTAATTTTAATTGATACCCGCGATGTCTTTCGCGCAACAAACGAATCTCGAATCAATATGCAAACAGATTAATTGCGATTGTTATTGCCAATTAAACACATTGTGGTGCCGCTCGATTCGTAGTCGATCCATTCCATATTCTGCTAATAACCGAAAGATTTAACAATAAAATTGGCAACTTCAGCTTAATGTTGTACGATATGACACGATTAATGAAGTTAATGATCTTAAGATTTAAATATTTAAAACATAATAAAACTAAGCGTTAAATTAAACAAATAATATAATCGCAACAAAGCAATTTTATTCCTATTCTCCACCAGCTCTACCGATTCCTACTTCGAATGTGTCTGTGTGAAATCGCGTGGAATATATATCTGACAACACTAACCGGCGCGGCGTCACGATACATTTACAAATCTAATCAAGTGATCGCGGTAGCTAATAGTAGTCAATAGTTCATACGGAAAGCCCGCGTTTTCCTGCGACACTTGCTCCGAGCACGTTTCGAGGAATAACGCGTGCCGCTGCCTGCTTACTCGAGTCTCGCGTCTGGCCGCGTGAATAGCGCGGCGACCATGCGTAAACACAGTATGCCAGGCAGAATGTACGCCATATCAACAAACACCGAGGTTGCACTACTTACCGAAATACTACGCACCGTCAGTAATACTAGAATGGTGCCGCGGACCGCGGCTTCTCGGCATTCTCGGCAACATGAGTGATAGAAATAGAGTGAGAGTAGGCTGACTAGGCACTGCACATTGCCTCGACATTAAAATAAAAAAAATAACTCACCGGCCGATGCGCAACAGCGGAGTTATAAGTTGTAACCCTGCGTTGATCTGTAACATAGAAATATTTTTACGTTAAAGAAACGTCTAAGATATTCGATACTTGAAGTAAATATTACGACCGTGCGAATAAGGGCCATTCTACAATACGTCGCAAACGTGAAACGCACCGTCGCGCGTCGCCAGTCGCGAAGGCTGGCAATTAATAGTTAAAAAGTGCTATTTTCGGTTGCCGATTGCCAGTTGCAGTCGCCAGAAAGTTAAAAGTTCGCCAATTCTCTTTTGACAACCACAACCGACAAGCGCAACCGAAAGTAACACTTTTCAATTAGCACTATTAGCAGTTGCCATCGTTCGCGACTGGCGACGGCGACGGAGCGTTTGCGACGTATTGTAGAATGGCCCTAATACTACGTTTACGCGAGCGTTACTGTAGTAACTTACGATAATTCACTCGTTTATGCGGAGTAAATTATCGTAAGTTACTACAGAAGTAACGCTCGCGTAAACGTAGTATATGAGAGACGCGACGTTCGCGATGTAATATCTTGCATATGCCGGAGATCGAACTCCGGCCGAAATTGCGTCGGAGTTAAACATCGAAAGGAGTTCGAGTTTCGGAATGCGACACGGAGCAGCAAAATAATAAATAAATAACAACTACTCACCTCACGGTCGCCCCGCTGTCGCCCGATGCCTCCCAGGCCCCCTCCTCCTCTCCTCGATCCTCCCTCGTTGTCGCATCTCCGTCGGTGCACTCACTCACTCGTTCCCGCGTGAAAATATCGTCACTTATGATCGCGCGACACTTTGCACGGCACTCCCGATATTAATTTCACGACGCGGCGCGTACTTAATTACACGGCGACGGAAGAATTACGTCGGAGAAGCTACGAACGAAGGCTGTACGATCGCGCGGCCAACTTCACTGCTTCACTCGCCACTCTCGCCACTCTCGCCAGGAGCAACCAACCGTCGCGTCGGTCGCGTCGGCGTCGCGAGAACTTGCCACTTGTGAGGCGATTTTGGTTAACTGCAATTAAATAATCGATTTATGAACACTGTGTTTATCCTTCACGATAGCCAGATATCGAAATACAATTAAATATGAAGTTAAATGTACGTTGTTAATAGAGACTGTGATCTGTGATCGCTAATTAAACACGTCGCGGCGCGGCGCGGCGTCACTCGATTTAGGCCTTAGGGTCCGCTCGTAATGCTCGTATCCTTTATCCGCGTTCCGAAAACGATCGCAACTTAATTCATTCTGAAGACCGCACGAACACGACGCGAGACGCGAATCAAATTGACGATTGAGAAAAGTGAGGCCGATCATTCGAAAGAATGTAAGCGAAAGTCAATATTACCGAATGCGATATACCTCGGTATCCGTTAATCCGTACAAATTCCACGAAGCACATATATTAAATGAACATTTGATATATCATAGTTTTTCGTAATCTGAATACACACAGCGGCTAACGGCTTCTCGGAGTCTCGGAGTTCTCGGCAACACGAGTAGCGAGGACGGAGCGAGGGTAAAGTGACTAGGCACGGACGACGGACGGCACGGTGCGCGTTCGATATAATCACCCTACCCCCACTCCATTCCCACTACTCATATTGCCGCGGCGCCGCGAGCACCCTTATCAAAATGTGCCCTTGAGTGCTCAATGGCGGTCAGTGGGAATGTATGGTTGCCCTACAGTTGCAATGCGAATTATATGGAAAAGTTAATGGAAAATCTTGAGTGGCAATAAAATGAATGGAAACGCAATGGCAAGATTCGAATGACAACTTTTTCCATACAGGCGTAATGGAAACTGCTAATGGCTTATGAAGGTTAAAACTTGTGTATGGAACTTGCAATGCGAATTATATGGAAAAGTTAATGGAAAATCTTGAGTGGCAATAAGATGAATGGAAACGCAATGGCAAGATTCGAATGACAACCTTTTCCATACAGGCGTAATGGAAACTGCCAATGACTCATAAAGGATAAAATTTGTATGGCATTTTTCTACCTTCAGCCAATGTTGTTCAGTGTGAATTGTAATGGAAATTCGTCAATGGTAAACATGCGTAATTAGTATTACAATATTGGATCCAGATCGCAATAAACATTCAGTTCCTTACATATATGAGGCATTATATATTGCCAACTCGGCAAACGTTTTGACCCTGACCAGTTCCAATTTAATTGTCCCATGATTTTTTGTTATTGTATTTGCTCAACTAAACTCTCAGAATTTTTTAGATTTTTATACCAGCCAAAATTTTGTTATAAATTTTTGAAATTCAAAATTTTGACCCGAATTAAAAAATAAGAAAAAATTTTTAAAAATCTGATGTCAGATAACAAAACATTTAAGCTTATAATATTTATAGAGTATCTTAAACTTTTTTTTATTTTATAAGTTTTAAAATTTTGTAAATGCTCCAACTCGAGGAACCGAGCTTAAACTTTCTATATAAATGAAGGAACATTAAACAAATTTGGTACGCAAATTTGTTTAATTTCAGTTAATTTATATACAAAGTTTTCTTAGCTCGATTAATCGAAGATTGCTCAAGTTAGAGCATTTCAAGAGTTTAAAAAACTTTTTAAACCTTCCGAAAAAAAGTCTAAGTCCACTTTCTAAATACGCTTAAATATGTCAATGAAAGATCATATGCTTTATTAAGCTATTATAATAGACTGTCTGTTGAACCAAAGGCAATGGGAAATGAAGGCATTTATATTAAAGACAAAATAGGACTTGGTATATGCTAGATGGCGCGTGCGTGAATGGTAGCGGTGAAAGTGCGTTGTGCGATTTTAGCTTTGTTTCTGGGTTTAAAGATTAGTATGTGGCAAGTAGGGATAATGGAAAGATAGGGTGTAAGTAGGGGATGCGATGAGAATGAAGGGAGATAGTAGAATGCAAGTAGAGAAAAGTAGTATAGAAGTGTTTACAGAACGTGGTAGGATGAGGTTATGGTGACGAGTCAGTTCGGTAATGGTAATATTAAAGACAAAATATTACCATTTATTAAAATGCCATTGAATTCCCATTGTTCCAGACGCAATGGAAATGAAGGCATTTTTGTCAAAGATAAAAATTTCCACACAAAATCCCATTGGTATTGCCAGTGTTAATACCAATGGCAATACCAATGGTAATACTAATGGCAATACCAATGGCAATACCAATGGCAATACGAACGGCAAAACCAGTGGCAATACCAATGGCAATGCCAATGGCAATACCAACGGCAAAATCAGTGGCAATACCAATGGGATTTTGTGTGGAACTTTTTATCTTTGGCAAAAATGCCTTCATTTCCATTGCGTCTGGAACAATGGGAATTCAATGGCATTTTTTAATGGCAATGAAGGGCACATTTCGATAAGGGCAGCCCTAGGGTCCGTTCCGTTTCACGCATATGCGCGCATTTATCTATAGCATACGTAACGTTTACTATAGAAAATGCGCGCATATGCGTGAAACGTAACGGACCCCTAGTTTTTTATTACTGCGCACAGTACCGCGTAATTCAATTCGCGAAGCCACGAAATATTTAACGCGCTATAAAATAAATGTATACCAAATATTCCGTTCGTTGAATTCCGCGAATTAACTATTGATGCAAACGGTCGATACGATATCGAATTACTTGAATCACTTCGACGTATGTAACGATACGTTAAGGTAAAAGAATAGTATATTGTGCACCAAGGGGCGAAAGTAGCGTTTTTCAGACGAGTGTGAAGTTTGCCGCCCGAGCCGAAGGCGAGGGCGGCAATCACACGAGTCTGAAAAAGCTTTTGCCCCGAGGTGCACACGATATTTTTCACAATACCTTTACGTAAAGTTCGACTTCCATGCCTAGAGAGAGGCGAGAAAGTTGTTACTTTCCTCCCTGTTTAGCGGGTGGAAAGTGGTCACTTTCCGCCCTAGGGAGGAAAGTGGTTACTTTCCGCCCGCTATGCCGCCTTGGCGTGAAATTGACCGCTTTCGCCCCTCTCTACAGGCATGGAAAGTCGAACTTTCCGTAGAGGTGTTGTGAAAAAATATTTTGGATAAAGTCATTTTAAATACGCATTGTTTTTTCCAAAACGATCCCATCTCGTATATTCCCAAATATCTGATTAATCTGATTAATCACATGTCATACATTTAAACTAGCGTTTATTTAATAGATAAAATCACTTTTATTTCTTAAAAAGAAAATCGTTAAATATTTATTTTAATTAACTTATTATTACTTTCTAGTTTTTTATGTTTTAGAAAAGTAAAAGTTAAAATAATTTTAATAAATTATAATTTTATAAATCAAAAATATATAAAACACAACGACATAAAATTAGTCATTATCACGTTCAAAATCACGATAAAAAATATATATAATTAAATTGCCGCAAAAGCAATGATTTTATTTTATTAAAATCATATCATTTTTCTTCTCTTGGGACATAAAAGTTTGAAAAAAGTAATAATAAATTAACTTTTCTATTTTTCAAAGTAAGTGAATACTTTAATCTTCTTCAATTTTAACACATAAATTCTTAACAATTATTTTTTAAGCAGAATATGTTTTATACTATTTAGATATAGAAAACCGAGAGAAAATTAATTGAATAATGAATAGCAATAACAGATCAATACGCATGTAAGCGCAGTTACGAGGTATTATGCGAGTTTAAATGCGCGAATTTATGCGATATCGTTAATTTAAGAAACAATTACACATATGATATATCTGTATTAAGATTTTTGCTTCTAATCAATCTCCACAGATCAAAGTATTTTACGATGGTCGTGTGACACATATTTGTTTGTATTTGAATTATATAAATGGCGGGAGGGGATCACATATTTGTTCGGCGTTAACCGCACTGCCAACTCCGATACAGTCGAATGTGTATAGTTAGGAAGGATTTCGAGATACGTCCGAAATCAGTGTAGTCGACATAGCCGTGGGATACGTGGCTCGGTATAAAATAAAGGATCACCCCGGGGCGATGCCTCGTCTATCGGCCGGCAATATCAGCGGGAATTGAAATAGTCGTGATATTTCTTTGAGAGGTGAGAACGGAAGGCGAATAAAGGAGGCGACGTTTGTGATGAGGGCGACGCGGGGAAGTAATAAAAGGCGACGAATGGGGTTTTGCGGTACATGGCCGACGACGACGACGACGACGACGACGACGAACGCCGCGGGAAAAATGGAGGCATGTTAGGTCGTTCTTTCGTCGTCGCTCTACAATCAGATTTCTTAGCGCGCCGTTCCATCAGAAGCACTGATACTAGAACTCTTTTGTCGCGATGGGGCAAAGGCAGGCGCTATTGGGCGACAATGACGACGCAGAGACAAAGGAAACGAGCGGCTTTCCGTGATGAGAAACGGACATCGTCGAGATCGAAGGTATTTCCGCGGGTGCGACTACTTTCGGCGAAAGGACAAAAGTAAAGTAGGATCGTTCGAAAGTGCGAAGTAGCTTTAATAAATTGTGGCTGATCAAGCCACTGTCCACGAATTAACAAATCTTTCATATACTTTGTTAATAATTATATGGCAAGGCACTGAAGTTCTGCTCAGCGAAATTAGAACATCCTCATTACAACGCAATTAATTATTGCATACCATATTTAATGACGTTCTCCGATTACATTATAAAATATTGCATTGCAATTTGGTATAAAATTTATTATTTTTATTAATTTGTGAACATTTATTACTTTGATTTATTACTATTTTTCTTCTGTTCAGAATTGATCTTCAAATTCTTTTGCACTTGCGCGCTCTCTATCTTTCTTTCACTTTGTCTTTGAAAAAAATATTCTTTATATTCATAATTGTATTATAAAAATTGAGTTTTATACATATGTAACTTATTTAGTTTATTAATTTTCTTTTTTGTCGTCTTAAAGCATTCCTCTTTAATGCTACATCGAGAAAAACGCTTCGCGGGAAACATCGAGATAATATTGCGGTACGGAAACGGCGGCGTTCGAAGCAAAATGGCCAATTAACGCGTAATACCTGTTCGAAAATCTTTACGACCTCCTGTAAACTACGGTCGGTATCCTAGCAACAAGATGAAAATGTTCGAAATCAAGGAGAGGTGCTTCGGCAACCGGGCAATTCCTCGAAATATGAAACGGGACAACCGAGCTTGCCGGTATCTATTCCGCGCATTTGCAATTACATTGTGCTCTGCATATTCATCGCACGTGAATTTGAATTCAAGAATAATATATATTTTTGTCTTTCCCTTTCTCTTACCTTCCCTCCTTCTCCCAAGTAAGCCTCTAACAGTCTAAAACGATTCAGGAGGATCTAATATTAAGGAAACGCGGAAACACATTAGGAATAATCAAAATTCACGTTTCTAACAAAATTGAATTAATACAATGGAATGATTATTTAATGTAAATAAAGTAATTATTATAGAGTAATTATTTTTAATAAAAGATAAATAAAAAATAAGGTTAAAACTAATTTTCTAAATTATATTAGGTTCTTCTTTTGAAACTTCTTTATGGATATTTGACACATCACAACTTTCTGAGAAATCTCTAATAGATAGATACGTATATGATAGATAGATTGATATTAATCTTTATCGAATTAAACTAATGTTCTATTAACTTTGAAAACAGTTTCTTTTCCGTTACGGAAATCGCTAGGTCGTGCTTGCCATCAGTCTTATATCGTACTAACGCTATTTATCGAACAGTGAGTAAGCTCCTTTGTAAAATGCGCGTTTATCGAGGCCGTACAATAGTGCGCGGAAGAGAGTAGTCTGTAAACCAGGCCGCCCAGGGGTATCGAGAGACCGGGGAAGTTTAATATTACCATCAGAACATACAAGTCCTGCGGGGCAAGTTGCGGTCTGACGCTCGACATAGGAACTCTTGTCACAGGATTCAACTTCTGCGAGTCGGTCCGACGGCACGGATGCACGCGCGTGCTCGAAAGAGAGAGACGAAAAAAGAGAGGAGGGAGGGTCAGAGCAAAGTAGCGTATGCATGCGAAAACGCGAATGATATTCGCCGACCGAGGTAACATACCGCGAGAGAGGGAGAGAAAGAGAGAGAGAGAGAGAGAGAGAGAGAGAGAGAGAGAGAGAGAGAGAGAGAGAGAGAGAGAGAGAGAGAGAGAGAGAGAGAGAGAGAGAGAGAAAGAGAGAAAGTTCGCTTCTTTCACCGCAACACGTCCTGTCCGCGCAGGAACGACTGTGTTTGCATAGTTGTCCTGTTTACATTCACCCCGGGATTCCGCCCTGCGGGATTACGCGCGAGTGGCGCGATATCCGCGGGCTGGGAAAAGGGCGTCGATGTGCCGGACGACTGTTCAGCGTTTCACCTAGAGCAGAATCCGTGAGAAATACTCGATTTTCCGTTAATTTCTTCACTGTTGAATGAACGATTCACTTTAAGCTTTCTTGCAAGCACTTACAAATTTTGTTAAGCTTTTTATACCGCAGAGCACACGAGTCTCACCTAAAAAAAAATGCAAATAAATAACGCAAATAATTTAATGCTTGGCTAAATTTTTGCAAGTGACTTTGCTTTATTAGAACTTGAACACTTTATTATACAAATTTTCAAGATTTTTAGCTCCCAAGATAATTTGAAACTTGGAAAATTAAAAAAAGACAGCATCCAAAAAATCAGTGTCATGTATACCTATATAAAAATGTTCGGAAAGCATGTTTTATATTTTTGATATTCTCGGTTAATCTCTAGCGTACTGATACATGGAAAGTACATGGAAAGTTGTTATAAGCAGGAGCCTGATTAAAACGTAAATAGCTATCATCTCAAGAAACATGTTTTTGCTGAAAGTTTAATTAAAAAGAGGAAAAAACTATTTCAGTGGCGAAAGGATTAAAGGAAGGTTGTAGCAAGCGAGAATACTTTGCGGCAAGAAGCGCGGGCGAGAGCTTGTTAGATTTTGCGACATTTTTAGATTAAGTACGTCGCCACCTTACCAAGCAATGGCTAAGATGGAGATCGCGCTGGAAAATGCGGTTCGACTTTATTAATGGAATCGAAATCCGGAATATTTTATTGGCACATTAATTCAACGGAGTCGTGAGACTTTTGTCTCAAATTAAAGAAAGTTTAATTAAATTAAATAATTTTACATTTTTACTTATATATAATCAGCAATATTTAATATTGACTGAAAATCTGATCAGTTAAATAACTGATTTATTAATATCGTATGTGATGACTATATATAATATCAAAATTGCTTCTAAATAAATAAATAACGGTATTAGAAGATTGAAAAGAATACGAATTTTACTCTTTTTCGTTAATTTTTTTACTAATTAGTAGAAGCAATTATAAATAAAATTTTTATATCATTACAAAGGATAAAAATATTTCGGTTTTCAAAATATTCGAAATATCTGCACCATCAAATTAAGCATTCCGTAGTTCAGAGAATCCTATCGTTATTCAAAATTATTAATATTAAATTTCCTTTTTAAATATTTGTACGTAGTAATTTGATTATTGTTGAAGCACCAATCATTTTTAAATACAATGCGTTTCTAAATACGAATAACTAATCTTTTTCGTGCTTCGTTCACAATAATCTGAATCTGTGCAGTATCGTTAAGAGTGATGAACGAATTTAAATGGATGTCACATACTAAATAATCGAATCACGTTTCTAAGACAGGAGGACCGTGCTCGAGAATTAATGCCTATCATTGCGTCGTTTACGCAAAAGAGCGTCATGCATTTTTCATCCCGCCGCGCAGATTTTCCTTACACGAGATTACTCCGGTTCACTCTCTTTACCGAACTTTTCGCGACGCGGCGGTCGCCTGGAGCACGTTAATTCAGTTCTCTCTGCACTTTATACGATAAAAGCTCCGTCGCGCGATATTCGCCTTGCACGAGGCAAGACGCGCACCGCTTTTTCCCCGGCGATCATACGTGTTACACACGCACGCATGCACGTAAGTTCGAAAAAGCTCAGACTATAATATACTGAGTGTCTCAGAAATTGCCAGATTTCTTCTAGGGCGTATGTACCCACTATTAATTATTAAACTTTAGGAATGTGTACATAAATAATATGCACAATTTTTTATACGATTCAAAATTTAAACTAAATTTGAGAAAATGCGCAATTTTTAGTGTACTTTATGTATATTATGTCTTTGTGTGAGTTTATGACTATATATTCTCAATTTTGTTTAAACCGTCAAATTCATAGCAATAAGTTATGAGCGGATTATTGTAGTATGGCGTGAATAAAACAAACATTTTAGGTCGCAGGCATTTTAAACGTCAAATTAATGATTAATACTTATTAATATAATTTTTTGTTTAAGCAGAAGTTTATATAAACAAGAAATTATTTAATAACGTAATTACGTGAAATTTTTTATTTTTGTAATCGAGAAAAATTATAAATTATTAAAAGAAGATAGAAAACAGAAAACTTGAAAGGAAAGACCGAAATTTTGTACTAAGGGTAACACCATGATGTTTTAGTTGCAATGGTCACCAGTTTTTATTTGTTTAGACGCTTAAAAGTGGAAATAAAATTCCAGAGCACACATAGAATTTTCTACGCAATATTACTATATTTGCTCGCGTATGCCGGTACGGTATAGTACAAGAGTGCATGAGCACATGCTTACGGAGAAAACGATCCATCATGGTTGGCCGTACTATGATTAATGGGGAATATGAGAACGCAATGTAAATGGGATTCAACACTCGCTATTCCGCGGTGCGAAGAATATTTTGATTTTACATAATTTATAACCAACCGGTATTATATTTTTCTAATGCACAGAATCATAAAAAAGAGTTTAGCTCGTAAACGATATATGGATGACGCAATGTAACATAGTTAAGATAGTTTCTCTCTTTTTGACAAAAAAAATATTCTACTCTCGTGCAGAAAGTAGAATGTAAAATTACAGCGCTGACGAAAAAGTATCTGATATCTGAATATAAAAGTAATCCATCTCGAAATATTGTAAAAAAAAGTCCGAGGCATAATTATCATTATCGATTAAGTGCCGAACGAATTAAGAAATTTGATAAATTTCTCGATTGTGACGAATTTTCATCGACACATTGGTGAAATCCAATATTAACGGCCGAAATGATCGCGCTGTTTGAAATATAGAGCTCGAAAAATATTCAACCTGCGATTGTTTCCGTTGTTCCGTTCGAGAGGAAAAAGAGACTTCGTAGATCGCGAAAAAGCAGATGGTAGTGTCGAGGAAAACGAGATGCATACACGCGCGTATATATGTGCACCGACCCGTTTACGGTGAACGAACATTCGCGGACGCGGGGAGTGGTATCGCGGAAACTATTGCTGCAACGTGAAAAAGAAACACATCTTCACCTATGCATTCTGCGACATCTTTACAAGGAGGTACCTTATCCTTCGCCAAGCCATAAACATCCATCCGGGCGTTCGAACGCGACGGAGTTCTCGCTGCTGCGTCCACGAAGGCACGATAATAGCCGGATGAATTCTAAGAAATCCTCCATGTGGAAACTGCAGACGGCAAATTACTTTTTCGCAATTTTGCAAGATTACTCGGAATTCGCAATGTCCGCGCCGTCGAATAAATGAACGAGCGAGTCGAAATTAGGGCAACCTCGAGTCGTTATTTCGATTGAAGACTGATGACCTGTTTGAGGAATGCATATGCGCCACACCTCGAAAAGACGCCGGGCTAATCCCAGGGAAAAACAACGGTATCGTGCACGGTGGATTTTTGTTAACTCTCGCCCACTTAGCCGTCGATACGAGAGAAAGATTTCTCTCGAGAGTTTCCCTCGTATTTCTCTCCGCGCGAGGCAGTATTGTTTCGCCGAGTCCCGCGAGCCGAAGCGTGCTTGCGCAAGCTTTTTGATCCGCGCCCGACGAAACTATCCAACTAAATTCAAAACTGGGGTGCGAACTTTATTGGGCGGAATAGTAGAAACGGCCGGAAGATTACTTCCGCGGGCGCGCGAGCGCGCGCAAGGCTGTTGAAACTTCCGAGAGAGGCGGTTAACTAAGTTCGCCCGAGAAATGGACTTCGGATAGTTTTACGTCCTCCGTCTTACTTGCCTACATCTGGACGTAATGGCGATCGCCCCCACGTCTCCTATTCCCGACGATCGCACGGTCATAATCGCGATGATCGGTCTCGTTACCGCGTCGATTCGAATCGGAAAAGATAATCGGCGGGAACAAACGGAGAAGCGTTTGGTCAGAGAGGTAGCGTATTAAACTCGCGAATGTTACTATTAATTCCATGGAGTTCGACTTTCGCTGGGAGTAATATATAGTTTAGTGAAAAATTGCGATTTTCCAGGATATTAAAAGCACTTTAACGCTTACCTGAATTGCTATTAAAATTCGTGTTTTATTAAGTTTTTATCTCAATTTTTTTTTAATGTTTCCACTCGCTCTATTCCAGGCTCTCTTAAAAATAAAGTACAAGTCCCCTTGACTTCATGATCCGAAAGAAGGTCAGGACAGAGATTTCGCAGGGTAAAGAAATATTTGACTTTCGTTGCGACCATAGAAGAAACGTTTCGGGATTGATCGGCAGTATCGAAGTTTCCCTCGTTTGATCTTTCTTCGCAACTTCGCGGGAATCAATCGCCGTATGTCTCGCGCGCCCCCTTCGAAACTTCCTTTGCCTATGGCCCGCTATTTCCGACTAAAACGTTGGCTTTGCCCGCTCTTCTCTCCCGAGCGCGCGAAATCTTCTCCATTTCGCGCTTTATCCGAATATACCTCGAAATTGATCGACGAAACGCGATGCACGCGGCCTTGCCATGCTCGGAGAATGTTACCTCCGGGGAATTTCTGTATTCCTCATTGCGCGCGGAAAGGGCCGCGAGGAGACCCTCCAAAAGCTTTATTGAAAGCTGCGAACCCACTCCTCCCTGCTTCCCTCTTTCCGATTGCCAACGCGTTCCTCATCTCGCGAATCAATCTTCGAAATTTCAACCCAAATTCGTCCGGCAACGAATTTCCGCCGAGACTCCTATCGTGGAACGCTTGCAGATTTTCGGCGAAATGAGTACGTTTTATTTCTTTAATTCTTCAATTGTGATTATGATAAAAAGATTTAAAAAATGACAATTGTCGAAAAAAAAAAACAAATTAAATACAAGGAGCGAAGATATAATATGTTAAAATTATTTTAAATCTATAAACTTGAGGATTGTATTTCAAGCGAAGGGTTTAGGAGTAAGTTTCTAAACTTACAATGCGTTTAAATGATGAAAGAAGTAACTTACAGTAATTTGGAAGTGACAATTGACTTTGTCTAAACTTATGAGTTAAACGCAGAAACTTGCAGATCAAATTAAACATCTTGAGAGTAGTAATTGAAGGAAGACACTTAAAAGGATTCGTTAATGTTAATTGATAAAACATTTTCTCTCTGGACTAGAGAGTAATTAATAACACACAAAACAATTGAAACCGAAGTTGAAATTATTTGTTCACGGTGCCTGTTTATTTATTCACAGACAATTAAAAACTAATACTTTAAAATTGATTAATATCGCCAGTATTAAATCGTACATAACAAACAACCGTAAAATAGCTTAATAAATTGAAATGAGTATTTGTCAGAATATTTCATCAGTACGGACAGGAGGAATTATAAAAACAAAAAGAATCGAAAAAGTGTGAAAAAGGGGAAAAGCAAGAACAAGCGCAATTAAATACAGAATTAAATACAGAATTCGCGACGCGGACAAGGAAGGAAAGTGCGTCAAAGAAGAAATAAAAAAATGGAACTGCGAGAGGGATAATAGAAAATCGCACCATCTCTTTATCTGTTTCTACTCAGGAAATTAAAAAGGACCACTGACACCGCGCTGATTCCGATACCAACAGATCGTATGTGTGTGTGTGTGTGTGTGTGTAATGTGTATGTGTGTGTACCTCGAAAACGAAAACGAAAGAAAAGAGAGAAGAGATAGATAGACACATAGCAAAGAAGAGAGAGAAAGAAGAGGAACAGAGGAGAGGAGAGAAGAGAAAGAGAGAGAGAGATATATATATATGCAGGGAAATATATCTCCGCGATCCGCGGACGCTATTTGTAGTCCCGTTGTCAAAGGACGAAGCGTTGGAAGCGTTTGCGCAAACAGCTGCGAGCTAACTGCTTATATTGGCCTTCCTTTCTGCTGCGTCCTCGCCTCGCAACCACTTCATCGTGCGTCTGTCTTTGTCCGTCTGTATCCACACCCACGCTTTTCTCTGTGCTCCCCGCAACTCTCTCTCCCCCTATGCAGAGATTGGGAAGGCCTCGCTCGCAATTCAAACCCGCACGAAAAAAATCGCGCAGAAGACCGCGTCAAACGGCGAGAACGGATACACATATAACGTTTGTATATCGCAGGAATTTGATTACATTCGGTAGTTTTAATTTCGGACCGCTCGACACAATGTAAGGCCGATAGCGATTCGCTTTGTGCCTTCTCTCACGATTGTTGCAGCAACGCTATCACAAAGAAAAGTAATATATGATTGCTAGTATACATTTTTGAGCCAGATTGCTGACGATTTGTTAAAAAGTAGAGGCTCTGATATAAATATCATTCATTTCGCTAGAATAATCAACTTATTAAGACGATCGGATATGGCCAGCATGTAAATCTTGTCACATGAATATTTAATTTATTAACTTTGTGCACGAAATATCCATTTTCTGGTAAATTACATTTTATGTATCTTTTTAAAAACTTTTGACAGTATAAAAGATTCAAAGGATTGAAAAAAATAATTTTCCTACAAAAGAGTATAATATATGTCTTTCTCTCAGAGAGTAACATTTTTTATCTATAACCATAATACCGAAACAGCTAACTATATATGGCATTTTGTTAAAAGAAAAAAAGCATATTTGTAAGCCAATGGTAAGCGGTAACAAACATATGGTAATCATACGAGATGGGAGCCGACGCAAATCCACATTCTACGGGTGGCGAGATAAACTTGCCGTAGGAAAACTCGCGGAACAGCCGAGGAGAATACTTCCGGTGCCCTCGCCTCCGTATAGCGCGCACCGAGACGTGGATTGCATTTCCCCGGAATGCATCGCCTTTCGCACGACAAGCGCCGCTCTATGCACTCGCGAATATAGGGGTACACGATTTTCTCGAGTTTATTTCCAACCACCCGCCGAGAGTTCCGATCAACTACGTTTTTTAAGTAGTTTCCCGGACATTTTGACAGAACGCGTGTCCCGCGAGGACGTGTCGCTTTCCTTTAAACGGCATACGCGATAAAACGCACATCTTTCGTTATAAATAAATAAAGAAAATTTATAATGCACAGAGTTCACAAAGATTTCGATGTGGAGAACATTTTATTTTATCGTCCCACAAGAAAATTTCGTGCGGAGCACGCTCCGCGATACTCGCTCATTGTCAGTAATAATCATCCCACCTATAGATAGGAGGGCATTCTCGTTTAGAGTGTTCGGTGGCTGGCGTGATAGAACAGCACGCAAAGCCAGTTCGCTTTCGTCGGACAATTGCGCCCGGCGTGACGCTGTGTGAACGCGACGCCGGACACTCGATAGCCAACCGACGCACGGATGAATTAGACTCGACGGTGAGCAGAGATTGAATTACCGGCGCATGTTTGCGCGATATTGTGTGTCACCCTCGCGGTTGCAATCAATATGCCGGCATTGAACTTTCAATTAGTGTCACTTAACTCGGCAAACACAGCCGCTCCCGTTCCGGCGACGCGACGCGGGACAGAACGCGTCTTCTTCGATTTTCTCGCGCATCCACGCGCGCTTCTCCGCCTTTCGTGTGTTTAACTTTCGATATCACCAGAGCAAACATTCCTAAAAGAGAGAAAGAGAGAGAGAGAGAGAGAGAGAGAGAGAGAGAGAGAGAGAGAGAGAGAGAATGCTGCCGAGGAACTTCCTAAGGACTTCCTAAGTGTTCCTGAGTCGGGTTCCAACGGTAATCGCGAGCATCGACCGCTCTCGATTTCGTTTTGCACCAAAACTATAGAAGGCAATGTCCCAAAAACTTAACGTACCACAAATGATAAATCGTTTTATTGATAAAGATAAAAAAGAAATGAGAATTCGATAAAAATAATATATCCCTACTTGCAACATATTTCATTACTATTCTTCTTTTTTATATTTGTATAAACATAATGTTTGCTTGCTAAAATATAAAATCGCCTGTTACTATTAATGTGAAAAAGTAGTGTTTGCTCTCCTATATATACCTTTATTTAATTTTCTCATTATTCTAATTAATAGGAATACATTACGTGAATTATAAAATTAAATCGCGATATTATAAAGATAATTATTTTATACTCTCGTTGGTAAATTGATAAATTTAACGCATAACTGTATTTTATTTTAATGGTATTTCAATATTATTCCTTTACTACGGCCGTTTTTATGTAGCCCCGGTTATCTATTGTTTGATACAATGCATTTCACGATAAGCCATGACCAATATTCCTGGTACAGTCAGCGAGCAAACTATTTGCTCGAGTACGGTCCGCTATCCGGAACACAGAAGCTCTATTCAATTACCGGCGGCGTAACAGACGTCCGATAAGCATCGATTTCGCTAGTAAGGGCGCCTCCACGCGCCAAGGAAAGCTAACGCAACGTCTCTAATCTCTGCCACGACTTGCGACCCTCAGCGAGGGTCTACAAGGCTACCCTCCCGCCTCCGAAGATCACGATCTTAAGCGCTCCATCGGCACGGTGGAGTGCCTCGGGCAATCTTACCGTAAGGGTCCAAGTAATCCGAACGTGTTCAGAAGTAATCATGAGCCACGTGATCCCATTTAGCGATGTTTCTCAACGTAATACCTCTTATAATTCACGGAGCGAGCGTTCTAACTTAATTGGAGTGATATTTTTCGTCGTACAGCGTAAGATCGAGATCTGGCATAATATACATGGTGACTGGGCAGGTTTGTGATATCCTCGATGTCTCAAAACGCAGATACAATACCGAAACATGCTTCTCTTAACGCAGAGATTTTCCCAACAGTTAAGAATTTAAATTCTTGTTCATCTTGTTTGCTTATCTTGTTGGTCGTGCGAAACCAACGCGTAGGTCAACTTAATCATGGGGATTCCAAGACCACACGAACTCTCTCTCTCTCTCTCTCTCTCTCTCTCTCTCTCTCTCTCTCTCTCTCTCTCTCTCTCACTGATACATTTTCCTTCTGATATTACAAAGTTTTAAGATCAAGTTCGCAAATCTTTGATTTCTGAGATCTTACCGCATCGAAGTTCGAGGATTCTGAGATATTTACAGTTGGAAATCGGTGGACTGTTAAATCCCGGTATTCTAGAGACCGCCCGAATAGACTCGTGTCTATTCGCTATACTACGAGGGTGTAGCTGCTTGCGTACGCGTTATTCCACGGCGAATGAACTTTGAGGGGTTGCCGAAGCCGAGGAGGCTGGTTTGAATTATCGAGAGACGTCTTAATCACGCGGTGGATAGTTTACATAGTTAAGAAGTTGCCCCAGAAGATCTAGGATTTAAACACTATGCCTTAATTAGTGAACCAGTCATGCTTGTCCGCGAGCATCCTTACGTCATTAATAAAAACAAGCTAACCATGAACGCCATCTCCCCGGTATAAGGGTCTTGCATCTTTTATTCTTATTAGACAGATTCTCTGACCTATTTCTACTCGACAGAATGGAATTTATAATGTGTCGCGGTATCTTTTTTTTTCTAGATGTTCCTAACCAACATAATAAGACTTAATAATAAATAATCTGACGGTTGTGCATGAAACTCAAAGTTGGGAAAAAACAGCAAAAAAGTGAAATTTTAACTTTTTTATTTGAATAACCTATTATAAAAACAAAGTGCTAGTTCGGAACTTTGAATTAAAAAGATACATTAGAAACCCTTGGAAATATTTATCTACATAAAGATATTATTAACTTTTATATAAATATCTTTAAAATTATTATTTATTAATATATTGAGAGAAACAACCATCTAATTAATTTCTATAATTAATTTGATCAAATAAATTAAGATTTACATTACTGTAAGCTAATTTTAAAACATAAATCATTTTTCTAGAACAAATATTTAAATGCTTAAGTTTATTTTTATTTAATTTTATTTACGCGAGACCTGTTAAATAAAATTTCGATTTTATGCTGTTCCTCTTTTTCCCCTATCAAGTTCGTTATTCCTTTAAATAGCAAAACGCGCAAATTCACGCATCACGTTAATCCTATTACGGAGTTCTAATGAGAGAATGCGTGGCGATTAAGCTAGCCCGCGGCCATTAAGCATAACACGCTCTCGTGTCCGATAATCTTCAAGCTGCCCGGTTATATGCGTGAAACCGTCAGGATCCGTGCCGTCAGAAGTGCCAGCCGCAGTGGGCCCTGTCGCCTTGGTAATTAGTGGAATAGCATTCGAGTGCAAGTTACGACTCGCGGAGAGTGTTGTGGACTGACCGTAGGGTCCGGCCTAATCGATATCCGATCACTCGAGCAATACGTCAAGTACATCCCGCGCGCGTTTGTCCCCCTCCCCCCTTCCACCCCCATTTGTACACAGAACTCTCCGCTTCCCCTTTCCTCTCCATCTTCCCATTCGCGTATATATAATATGCATTCCACTCCTCGTATTTATGCACAACGCTAAAGCGCATCTGGCATTTATATAAGTACGTACATTGGGTGACTCGAAAACATCTGAATCATATCATCGTTACGAAAGTCCCGCATCGTATAAAAAGTTAATTCAAGTTCTAATTGCACGAATCTCTAGAAGCTATCATGTTGGTTAATAAACTTTCTGTCCCGGCAGTTATCGATGTTTAATAAGTTTTATGAAAAAAGAGAATTTCATCAAGCGGTTTTTCTCAAAGGATCGAAAAGTGATATTATTTCCAGCGGATGATATTTAACCGATAGCGTAATTGAATGCATTGACATCCAATTCGATTTAGTAATACGAATGTTCGAGTTTCGAAATAATAGTTTTATCGATTGATCGGCAATTCAGTTTTAGAACCGTAAAAGCAATCGGTCGCGACATGAAGATCTGATAATACGAAGCTTCGCGGCCGTGGAATGTCTTTTACCTCCCTAAAACTGAAATTTATAAATAACTAGAGATATATATTTTTTGACCAAACTGACTTTATTATCGGGACTTTATTATTGGTCAAAAAATATATATCTCTGGTTAATTTTTCACTGACGAAGAAAAGAATTTGTTAATTTATAAATAACTCATAAATTCCTCTAAAAGAATTTTTTATCTAATCTCTGATCGCATCTTCAAATTCAGTCAGTCACTTTGTCGGAAAAGTTCGTGATTCTCTGATAAACAATAATAAAATATCGACATAATACCTTCAAAACACCCGGTACATGTATATATTTAATCAAAACTGTACATGCTATCGCACCATCACGCTTCGGAAACGAACGGGGATTCAATAATTAAGTTCACCATTAATCGTGGGCGGTCAGCTGGCTTCACACGATCTGCAGCTGTAGCTACTTTGACGAAATAGTCGTTTAAACATATTCGCGATCAAAAAAAGATTAATTTCACGATTTCTTTCGATACTAATTCTTTCATATCTTTTTCCATTCTTAATTCATATTCTTCGAACATATCATTGCGAGCGAAACTTCATTATTCCTGAATAGACAATGAAACGAATAAACGATTAATTGCAGGACACATCGTAATGCATAAACCTTTCTTCGTCCGTAATTTCTATATTCAAATTTTCCATGCTTTATCATTGTTATCTCAACGTAAATAATATGTATTATAAGCAAATATGTATAAAATAATATAATAAACGGAAACTCTTTCATTTTTTGTAACTTAGCGAGGTGAATACTCTTTTATTGACGAGCACCGAATGAGAGAGGCCTCGATTCTCTGCGATTTTTCTCAATGCCGATTTCTCCTCGTCCCCGGCGTGGACTTGACAATTTCGACGAACGACAGATGTGTCGCGCGTTTCTTGCCGCACGGTAAAACGAAGTAGAAAAAGTCGAACCGAGTCGGACAATCAGTAAAATCGCGCGCGAAGAGAAACGAAGCGACCGGGACGAACAATATCATAAAAGGACTGAGAAGAGATTACGATTGATACGGTGTTCTGATAAAGCGAGGGGACTGTTATCCTTTGGATAATGCCGGTTAAATCAGAGAAACTATCTTGCTTGAGAAAATCCGATGGAGATTTGAATCGAAACGCGGGTTGCTGTGTGCTGGCGCAAAAATTGTTAATATGATCATTTATTTAATTTTCACTATACGCAATTCTTTCTCTTAATATTTTTCAATAGAAAACGATTTATCCGTCAATTTTCCGAACAAAAGTGAGTGGAAGAGATGAATGAAAAACTGGAATAATAACCTTTTGAAACGGTGCCTAGGATATGACTTCATGCTCTTTTTGAACGTTAATTGGATCTTGCAAATAAACCCGGATGAAAGCGCTCGTGTCGACTCATTAAGATGAATATATTTTCGTCTCGCAGTGTGTCTACAAATATCGCGGCATTTACTTTATTTAATCATTTACTATATTAGAATCAATCATGGAAAAGGTGCTATTAAAGTTCAAAAGTCCATTCTCACAAAGAATGCACAATAGTTATAGATTCAAATATTGCGCCGAGAGACTTATCCCAAACAATTTTACCTAAAGTTTCTAAGATTGTTCTTCTTAAACGGTCACACCGAATAAATGTACCATTAGTAATCAAGCACTCGTTTTACTTTTTAGAAATATTGTTTATAAATATTAAAAGAAATAAATTCATACACGCGCTCTAAATCTGCTCAAATATGATCTTTTATTTAAATTTCATGTACCCGAAGTGCACGTGAACTTTCCGCAACAACTTACAACGGAAAAATGTATCCCAAGAATTGTGAAATGCGAAGGACCGTATGACGATAAAATCTTTTTCGCTGTAAACTGGCAAGTATATATTCTCAAGTTCGCTTATTTCCCTCAAGTTCTCACGTACACCCTTGAGTTAGAATTCTGTTGAATCGACGAAGTGGTTTAAGAAAGTCACGTTTGAGAGGCTCTTACATTCGAAAAGAGAACTTAAGAATGCCATCTGCAAAAACATTCGTATAAGTCGAGATTTCACTCTCGATTTTCACAACCGCCACTGCAGCGATTTATACATTTTATAATATAAAAAATTATTTATCAACAACAATATAGTGAAAAATAGAAAAAAATAATTAATTGCGCCAGTGCCAGTGTATACAGTAAGCCGCTGGCAGAAGTATGTGCATAGGAGCCACAGAAGCATAACTTCTTTCTATGTATAAATGTAGCTCTTAATAAATATGTATTTATTATGTAAAGATATGGAAGTTTTGGCGCTAAGTGTTTTTAAGAGTTTCACAATCTTTTTATTAAAATAATAGAAATGTTTCTATAGATGTAAGTTCTTTCCTATGCGTTTCAGTAGACAGCCAAATCAACCGAAATGGAATTCAACACGGGATTCTGAACACTCACCCTTCGCCCTTCACTTTCACCACTTGCTCCACATTCCTGAAGACCTTCAGCGAAAGGAGAACTCGATTCGCTACGGCGTCACTCGAGCGGAAGGCTCGCGAAGTTAAAAATTGTCTTCCTGGTGTGCCGATGAAGTGTGAGTTTCGAGCACGGGTCGACGGCGGTGCGCTAAAGGCGGCCCGTAAATTGGATCTATCAGCGCGTTCGGATGGTGCTATATCATGCTGGAAGCAGCGGACAGAGAGAAGGAGCACCACCATCTTTCAACGTCAGCGCAGAGCCTAGTCGGCCACCCACCCGCGCGTTCGACCCCGCGCTCAGAACACAACACAACACGACCCTCCTAACCCACCACCCTTCCCACGTCAGGATTGTCGAGAATAGCCCCAATCCGTGCTTTTTATTATTCTCTCCGGCCGACCGAATCTTGTTCACTAATTAGACGCGGCTTGACTCGATGTAATTAATCGTAATTAATCCTTTCCTCTCACTCGAATTTTCGTCGAGTATTTCTTTTCGACATTCATATGAAATAAAGTATTTACATATGTTAGATAATGGCCGCAAGAATATTTATAATTTTAGGAAGAAGATTCCACGGTGAGACCATTCGAAAGTGACCTAGGAATACAAACGACTAAAATCAAATCACTTATCGCTTAGTTATTCCACATTAACGGATATCGAGGTTATTAAATTCATTAAAGCTCGATTACCAATGAATCCACGCCCAATTTGCTTCGCAATTAATTCTTCCAACGATAATACTTCTCTTCTTTCAACATCATAATAAAGTAATAACTAAATTGCGTTTATAAATGAAGGCTGTAAAGAGATACGATGTAAAAAGATAAATGTATTTCATCATTTTTATATTTCCATACTTTAATGTGAATGAGATCAAAATTTCCTAATAATAAATGTTCGACGATAAAAGAATTGTTGTGACTGTATAATAATTATACAACTATTATATGCTAAAACGCGAAAATGTTTTGCGCACAACGAGGCTAATAATTAATCGCGTGAAGCAGATCGTAGGATTATTAATCGCTGCGCACAGCATTTGCTTGGGTTGCAGAAGAGCAGTCCGTATCGCAATCGTGTACTGATTTACTCAACTGTCTCGGACGATGCATCGTCGATCTTCCGAACGTCTATTGCGACGTGCAGTCTTTTTATCATCTCTTGTTGAGCTATACGTCAAGATGCAAATAACAAGCTCACGATATATACTTAAGATATTCAAGATAATGCCAATGAATATTCTCTACGCGGATATTCGCGTTTCTTGTTGGAGATCAATAATGCGCGATATATTGCCTGCATAATACAACATACTTCTCTGCGTTCTTTTTAAATTGGTAAAATTTATTACAGTCAAAATATTTTTCGTATTCACTACTTTCTTTATAATTAGTGCACACAAATGGACACATTATTAAAATCTTTTTAACTTTTATAATTTTTCTTCATTACCCTAGAAAGTATATTAAAAAATAAAATTAATATTAGATATACTAACAAAATATTTTATAAAAAAAATTTTACTTAACAAATATTTTTTATCAAAGTCAAAGCGTACTTCTTTAATTACTTGGCAAATAATAATAATTATGCGAATGTGAAACACAGAGAATCTCTTCGAAACGCTTCACGAGAGCGGACAAAATTTTCATCGATCGTATGCGTGATTCGATCCGATTGTGGCGATTAATTGTTCTTCGGTCGATCGACGAATGTCAGAGGCCTCGACGCCGATCCTCGAATACATCTCTCCAGGGCCAATCAGCCACCGAGAGTCTCCGTGCGTCGAGTAGCGCAGCGCACGCTCGCGCAACATGAGGGCACTCGAGAGAAATTGGAACGCATCCCAAAGTATATATACGTAACCCGCTGCTACTCTGCTGTGCGAGGAAACAGCCCGACACCCTCGAGACGGATCGTCCGCTTTGAACCCCGATGTTACCACAACGCGACTACCTAAGACGGACGATCGTTTATGAACAGCTCGATACTCTATCGGTCAATCTTTCGCAAAAATGACGTCTGGAGAACTTTGGGCGATTCTGGCAATAGGATTTGTATTATATTAAGAATAATATGTGTTTTAAACATATATACTTTGGAACGTGGATTAGAGTTCGCGATCTATTTGGTATATTTCGTACTTTCAACTATATAAAGATTGTGTATAGCTATAGCTCCGTCCAATATCATTACGCAATGTTATGACAGTCATCATTTACAAAAAGATTAATACAAGTGGGCGATGCGATGACTTTGCAAACGTGTGGAGAGAGACAGAGAGAGAGATAGAGAGAGAGAGAGAGAGAAAGAAAGCGCATCGTGCTGATCGTGCATTCATATAAAAGCCGCGCGTATTAAAGTTCATAAATCACTCGCGTGTGTCTCAATGTCACGTGCAACGAAGTGCACGTATCACTTTATCGAGAAACGAAGGATTGTAAGATTCACGGATCTATGTACCTAGCATAGCATAGATGCGGACGCGCAATGTCATCACGTGACCGCAGAGAGGGTAAAGCCGCCGCTTCCAGGTGGTTTAACAGTCAAGGACGACTTGGACGCCGAGCGATCCCATTTATCAGCATCGACGGTTCTGCCGGAATCCAGGATGCTCGAGGTCGTCGCCACGGGAATGACGCTGCCATCTCGACAGGATCAACGTACTCCGCGAGCATCAGGCAGGGATGGGGTGAAGAGAAGAAAGAGATTTGACTGTCACCGAAGAAAAGATTAACTAAAAAGGAAGAGAGAAAGAAAGAAAGAGAACCAATTTGAAGAGAACAAAGAAAGAAAGAGAAAAAGGTAACAGTATAGAAAAACTGAATAAACTTAAAGGATATTAAATATAGAGAAGAAAAGAGATCGATAATTTAAACAAAACGTCAAAATAAAATTAATTAAAAAAGAAAAAAATCAAAAACAAAAATTGCGAAGAAAGAAACTGTCCAATTTATACAGAAAATAAGAGAAAAGAGAAAATAGATTTAAGAGTTCACACTAGCAAGAAATACAAGCAGGTACAAATGATTCCAAGTTAATCTTTTAAGAGACGGTATACAGGTCGCATCGAACAATGGAAGAAAAGGAAAGGAGGAGAAAAACGACGGCGGTATACGTAACACGAGTTTCGTCGGTCGAGGGTTAAGCGGTCGCAGGCAGGGCCAGTAAGTCCCTGCTCCTCATCCCACTAATCCGACATTGGCAAGGCAATTAATTCTGAGCGGGCATAGAGATCTCCCGGTTCAGACGTCTGTGCCTGTTGGTCTACATTCCACCTCTCCCTCTCGACACCGTCGTCCTCGCGACGGCGACGACGATGCCGACTCTGCAGCCGCGTGTATAATATTGCGGAAGGTTGCTTAGCGAGAGAACTGTGTGTCTGCAAAGGATCACAATATCCTTCAGTTCGCTCCGGGCGCTAGTAGCATCTGGCTGCCACTATACTTTGCCTTCTGCAGCGACCGGAAAGATAATCAAACTCTTACCGGATGCGTGAATGTGTTGGCGCGCGAGTGCGCGCAGGATGAGGCTTCTCATTCCTTTCCCGGCTTTCCGGGATTTCCCTCCATCGTTTGTCCTTCTCTCTTTCTGTCTCTTCCACTCTCTCTTCCTATCTTTTTCTCCCTCCCTCCCCCCCCCTCTCTCTCTCTCTCTTTCTGTGACCCACCCTCGGCGTCCATTTCCCCGTTCTTCTACCAAGTATCGCCCGCCTCTGCGAATCTCGACTTAGTTATCTGTAACTAAGCTAATCTCAGCCAAGAAGTCGACCCAACCCGGCAACGTAACCCCCAGCCGTCCCCCCACTCACTTAAACACGAGTTCGACCGATCCTGCCAAAGCCGTTAGACTCTCTGTACTAATCCAACCTCTCCGAGGTTGTATATGTACGCGGATAGAAGCGCTCAAGCACCTTGCGTTAGCTCTCTCTTTCTCTCCTCCTCTTCAAGGCCGACAGTCATCAACGGTAAAGCCTGCGATTCTCGTGAACGAGTTACAGGTCGACCACCACTTTTATTAGTAATCCCGATTGCCGATTTTAGCCGCTGCTCTCGAACGAGCCGTTGCTTAACTTCAACTTCCGTTACGAGATTTTCAGGAATATGCAAGCTCGAAAGCTTGCGGAAATTGTCGCGACCGTGATAAAATTTGGAGGACTATCTCAAAAACTTCTTTTCATTCAAGGCCGAGAGACTGTACGAAAGAATCACTTTTAAGACAGAAGAAAGTGGACGATAAATCTTTGTACGATCCAACAATATCCTATAGACCTACACGCATCAATTTTTTTAGTAGTCACTAAATAATAAACAGAAATTGTAGTATATTTGGAAACATCTTGCTATTTCCAAAACAGTTCGCTTCTTCTGAGAGGAAAACTGGGGAAACTAAGTTTAACATAGTAACTGCTTGTAAGCATATTTCGATCCGTCATTATACCAATAATCCGATATTCCTCAGATAAAGCGTAGCAACGGACCCATGTAATCCGCTATAAACGAGAATGCGATATTAAGAATCATTAGAGGAGCCGACGCTCTGGAACAAACGCTCTTTGACGAGCTGCGCTCGAAGGTAAATCAAGGAGCGTTCAGTTTTCAACGAGTATTAGAATCGGGAATGAAAGAAAGAGACAGTGAGATCAGTGCCGAAGCATCGATTGCTTCGTCGAGGACTGAAAGAACTTGATTGGTGATACCTTGCAAAACAAAATCCCCATAAAATCTCAGATTCATTTATGCGCGGGATGTCGTGGAAAGACGTCGAATTGCAAGTCGAACGAGCAGCGATAATGCCGTAATAACGATTACGTGTCGGGATTGCCGAACTGTAACGCGCAAATATGACATCTAATCGCCGCATTAACGTTAATTATAAGCGTAACGGATGTTACGTGTTCGCCGATTTGGTGAACTTGTCAGCTGCATGTGTAACCCACCGCGCCGTTCAGCAATTCGCTGTCGATCGATTTTATACGTTGGGAGTTGTAGCACATATGCATACATATAACTTTGTCCACCAGAAAAAAAACATGATTTTTGGTGCAAAAATTATTTCACAAAAATACTCTCTCAACGTCTTTTTGAAAATATAAAAAAAAAAACTAAAAGCACATAAGAAGTGTATCTATTTTATAGTACATTGTGACAATTATGTAATTGTCAAATTAACAATTATGTTTTTGAACTTAACAATTGCATTTTATTTTAATACTTTTCATTAAAATATCAGCATCATACATACACATGTATTCTTTCTAAAAAATATATATATATATATTTTTTATGTCGGAATTATTTTAGTCAACTTTTGGCACCGCGCCGAAAACGTATTACGCTAAGAGGAGAGATATAAAGTTGCCTTTCAGGAAAATGTGACTTTCAGAAAAATGTAGTTGCGCAAGCTGCTAATTATATCGTACAATGCGCAAGTCTTATGCCGTATACAACGCATTTGAAACCATCTCCGACAATTTTACCTGCATTAAGCGGGCTGCATAATTAAAGCGAACGGTTTTAACTTGGATACGTCATCGTCGATATCGGACGACCGGACTTGCTGCGTACAAGTGTTCGCCGCGGAATATGACGGCATAATGGACGTCGCGGCTCACATTTCCGCCGCGGCGTATTGGACGTAATCCAGCGGGATTATCAGTGTGACTCGTAATGCATACTTAAATGCATTTCCTTGGCTGCGACCGTATTGCTAATGTGTTTCAATGATTACCGAAGAGATCGAACATTTCATTTTCGTGCGCGAATTCTCTTTTTCCATTTCTTTTTTTTTTTATTATGCATATGGCATTATATTTCATCTCTTTTATACTACGTGAAATGGTACATTTCTTCTTGCTATTATTAATGATTATAATCCATTTTGCTAGCAATTCTAAAACTTTGAATTTTCTTTTACTCAATAATTATAAATCCTACATTTTATTGTGAAAGTTTCTTTTATGACGAATAATATTGTACATTAAATATGTGTTTATTTAATTGTTGTAGATATTTTACGTTATACTCTATATCTTGTTATTCTTAGAGAAAGAAACGCTTCCTTTTTTTATGCTCCTAGAGAAAGAACGCTTCCCTTTTTGTACTCTGCATATTCATCTTTCCTCGTGCGTATTCAGCGCAAGATTCTTTTCAAAAATGCAACGAATCACCGGTGCACTCGTCATGACCCAAATACTTCCATTCGATCATTTTCCGTTGGGGTATAACGCGCAGTGAATTTCGCCCTCTTCGATATAAATCGCGTTAAACACAATCGGAAGTACCCTTGAGCTTCGCACGGAATGATAGAAGGATAAGCTCTCAATAAAAACAGTAATTTCATTCGATTATCTTAAAACCCGATCGTGTGCGATTTCTCTTTTAAATAGACAATTATTTCCAGTATAATTCCGCAATCAATCATGTTTCGATATCACTCAAGATCAGTAGTCATGATAATAAATTGATAAAATAACACTTTAAGAATCACATCATGTCATCAAACTCAATATAAAAGATTTAAGCTCTATCAATATACACACATATATATCTATATCTATATATGTATATATTCGTCAAAAGTTCTTTTAGGAATACCATTCTTTATATCAAAGAAAGTGATGTAGTACAAATATTTTTGAGATTTTATCTTTATTTTACTTTTATACATCTGTGTAAAATAAAAAATATGTGACATTATGATACCTATCAGGATATCTATCTCCAACGTAGGGGGATGTAATCTCTTGCAGCAAAATAGGCTGCACGACACAGATACGGGTGTCGCAGTGACGTTCACCAATCCGAAATCCAACTGATCTCGAGTGACAGTTGCAATCGCGTATCAGAAAATAACATGGAAAACCGGTTTTAATCGACGAATACATAAAATTTGTCCACTAAAGCGAAAATTTTCTTCATGTAATGTATATTTTAAATATGTAATTTATAATAATATCACTATTCCATTTTTAAATCTCTATCAAATCAAAGTCGTTTTTCTTAAAATATTATTAAAAAAACAAATAGAGTATGAGAAATTATTAAACTGTTGTGAGAGTATAAGAAATTATTAAACAAGTCGAGAAACGTTCTACCGCTAAGGGAATATAAAAGGAATAAAGAAATGAAAGCAATAATTGCAAGAGAACATATTATGTTCCATATTTATTGAATATTTCAATATCGCGTCAATTGCTTGTCTCAAATTTTTATGAGCGATTAATTTTTAATGCAACGAACGCTCACCATAAGTGTCGCGACGCGGAGATCCGGCGGTAATCGGGCGTCGCAATAGAGAGCCGGTAATCGATGAGTCTCGCGAAAGTGCGGCGCTAAGACTTCGCGAGCGATTTATACGACGTTGACGGGGCGGGAGGAGGCGAGCATGAAAGACAGCAGCGGAAAACGGGAGGGAGGTAAAGGAAGGTGGAAACTACTCCAGACTCGCCGTGCTTCGAAGGGGGTAGAATATAACCGAGTGACCGAGTGGAGTCGAGGAGAGAGCGCGGCTGCGGCGAATTGGCGGGCGAACGACCCGGCGCGAGAGTGGCTCTGGTGCAAGGGATAGCGTCTTTAAAATTCGAAGTGAGTTAATTTGATTATCGCCATAACGGCGAGAGGGGGGAGGCGAGAGCGGAGGAGGGGAGAGAGAACGAGGGACCGCGAGGAATAATCCGGCTGTATAACGACGTCGGGCCTAGCTATCGCCGTCGACGTTTCCATTGTACGGCTGCTATATTGCACCCCCTCTGCAGAAACGAGCAGACGGAAGGGTGGCGGCGAACGGAAAACGGCTATACTGATTGGCCCCCAGCTGGGGCAGCAGTAAACATTCTCTCGCCTTCCCGTCGAGGCGACGGCGGTCGAGAGAGGCCGAGGAGAGGGTTGGCATACTACCCCCCCTCTCCCTCGCCACCCTCATTCACCCACCGCTGAAATCTCCGTTCTTCTCGCACCTTCGTGGCAGCCTTGCTCTCTCCTGCCGCCACCGCTCTCCACCGGCCCACCAACGGTCTCCCACCCTTACGAGCTTAAGCCCGATTTAATGGGGTGGAAACGCGCGGCTCGATCAAGTTGTATTCAATTATCCCTCCTTTCCGTCCTCTAGCCTCACCCGGACCATCTATAGAGTGTCTCGCAAGAAAATTCTCTACCTCTCTCCAATGGTACCCTTCGACCCTTACGCCCCTGCCTGATTTTTTCTAGACGCGCAGAGTTGTCGCCCACAATTTAAGGGGCGATCCAAGGTCAGTTTCAATAAATGACAAGAATCCATTTCATCTGCCATATAATCTTGATCAAAATCATGCGTACATTGTACGGCAAAATAAATAGGAATTTTTAAACTCACGATTATAAAAAAAGAACTGTCATAGAAATGTTCAAAATTGTGCCAGTTTTGATCAAAGATTTGCATAAATAATTGTAAATAATACGACAGATACAATCAATAAGATTAAGAGATACAAATTTCTACGATTTTTAGAGAATTGTAGATGATAAGTAATTATATTATAATATATAACGTTGAAGTAAAATATATGTTCTGATCGATTATTTTTTCTACGTTAGAATTATGATCAAATAAAAAATAAAATATAGTGTGGCATTATTATGAAATCACTGCGTTATCATTTATATTTCGACTTTATTGTAGTTTATTAAGATAAAAATATTAGAAAACAATATCTAGTTATACTTCCGTGATTTTAACAAATGAAGAAATTGTATTTTATGTCCCCTAATAATATCGATGATTTACGATAATGTAATCAGATTTATCATAATTAAATTTTCATCAAGCTATGTATTAGAGATTATTCGAGTCACTATCGAGTCACTAAATAGACAATCGACGCAATAAAAATTTCAAGCTTGGACACGTGTCTTCTGAATAATAAACTCGCGTTACGTCCATTATCGTTCGTCCACGTCGATAAAACAAAGCGCGAAGTCGAAGCCGCAAGTAAATTCGCGAAGTGCACACTACTATTTCATCGGCGCTTTTTTGTCGTTTTTTTTCCCTGGCATTTGCGGCATTGTTCCATCCACGTAATCCGTTCTGCCGACTCGTTGCCTCCTTCACCTTTACTCGTTCTCGACGTTTGATTCTCTCGTTTCATTCATATTTCCCGCAAACAAACGCGCAAAATTGTGAAACCGCAGCGATTAAAAATTCAGTATTCGCAAATTACCGCAGTCTTCTTTGTCAAATTATCATTCGTTAAGCTTCATTAAGCTACCACTTGCATTACTCATTACGCTACAGCCCATATTTTTAATTACGTGTCTACTGAAGAACAGCTGAAACTAATCTTAAAATAATCTAATACAGTCTAATAAATATATACTTTGAGAATTAATATTCTATTCGTAAATTTATTAAGAATAAATTTATTTATTCGTTGTCATATTTGCAATCGCAATTTAATTGAGAAATTGAGATCAAGTTTATGTTAATCTCTAGCTCTTCTTTCCGTTCTAGGTGAATAGTTCAAATTAGTAAAAAAAAATGTTTCAAATATTTTTTTTACAATTCCTTAAGCAGTCACTATTTATTTAAAAAATACTCAGAATGCTACGAAAAATTGCGGATTTAAAAATTCAATTAATGCTAATAAATTCATATATAACAAAGCGCAACATGTGCGATAACAGCTTATCAAAATTAATTCAAAATACATGAAATAGAATATTCAACGAACATTTATTTCTTAATATGCGAAATATTTCGTTGAAGGCTAGACTGGTTGGAGAATGTCCTTGATATTTGTTGTATTGATACGCAAGGATATCACGCACTTTGTCATTCGTACGGCGAGAGTTGGAGCAGATAGCGGCCGGCGTCGAGCGTGTCGCATTCTTATGGAAACCCGATCGTGTCAAATACTAAAAGATAACCCGATTATTTCCTACAAACAATTAATTATTATACCCGCGCGATTAATAACTCGCGCGACTAACGATTGCAAATGCATTGTCTATTTAGAAACAAGTATTTCGCGCAATTTATTTTTATTTCACAGAAGCGAAACGATAGAGGATACGAATTGCATATAAATTATTGTTTCATTACGATACAAGCAATACATTTTCTTAAAGATTAGATTCGAATGTATGTATCTCACATCGCACTTCGTTTTCTCGGTGATCTAAATGTCATTTATCACATTCGAATTAAGAGCGCGGCATGATACATAAGTCGTCGAATAAAGTGATTTAAATAATGAAAAATAATATGTTATTTAATCTTGTTTGTGCATGGCTTATAATTCAATAAATGGCTTTCTACCATTCGAGATTTTGTTTCTTATGTTAGTTTAGGAGATTCGCGAGTATCGAGCGAGTAGAGCTTTATATTTTAATGTTTCAATGAGATTCTGTAGCAATGTACAATAGTAAAGTGCGTGTCACGTGTGATTAATGCCCGCGTCAAGAGTATCGTGCCGATTATTCTATTCTGATAATTAGTACGCGCGATTGTAATTAACCGTGTTGTCACAAGTGCTATGTTATTCGCGTGCAATGAATGGATCTGAATGGAGGATGCCTGGGAGGCATCAAAAGACGGCGGAGTAACCATGGGGTGAGTAAAGTATTTTTTATTTCACTTGTTATACTTGCGTGATTAATTTATTATTTGTAATTATTGTATTTGTGGGCAACAATTATCTTCATTATTTTGATCATTGCAGAAATTTGCGTATTTTACAGTTCAACGTAGTTTCAACATAGATCTGCCGCTGCATATCTTATAGGTAATGAATGATATATCATTTATAACACTGTTTACAATCAGCTGAACATGCTTTTGGTTAAGTCATAATTTTAAAATTGTGACCAGTAAACTACTGTACTTCAAGACAAAATTCTGAATATCTCAGCTAATAAACTCTTTTATACAAAACTCATGTAGCAACGAGCCTATATGCAAATATGGTCCTACTTACAGTATATCGCCAATTATCCAGTTTTAATATCTGTCATCGTTTTCTCAAATGTTTGTAACACGATTATTTTTGACGGTTATATGATGCTGCGAATTTTCCTATCTCACAACAGAGAAATTATATAGTCATTGCAGTTATACAACTCTGCGTTATCTTATCGCGCGAAGCATTATACGCAGTTTTCCTATCATTGTTCCTAAAAATATTCATTAAAAATGTTCTAGATATAACGCTATCGTCTGGCGATTTCATTATAATCTCAAAAAATTTTACCATTTCATCGTGCAACAAACAGCTTGACAAGTAACAAAATGTGCACACCAGATTTGCGTAATTTTGCTATTTTTTATCGTTATTTTTACAACTTCTTTGATATTTCATTATCAATATTTTGCTCAAAACTTGTAAAATTTCGCTATCTCATCGCGGAACCGGATAGTAAACAGCAGGAAAGTCGCGTGATCATTCCGCAATATCACACAGACTGTTCGTGATATCATTTAGGTGCAACGACCACGCGCTGAATGACGAGCACTAGGATGAAGCCGTAAAGAGCCGGCTGCGGCTTTACCGGCATCGCTCGCAAAATTCGACTGTATACCGTCCCCCCATCTTTACAACTGCGCGTTGCCCTCCGCGCAATGCCGCCATCATCCGCGGCAATTATTCGCAGCCGAAGAGAAACGTGTATATATCGATTTCGCTCGAACTCCGTTCAAAGACACGGTATTCCCCCCTTCCCCCCCTCCGAAATCTCCATCCTTTTCTCCACCCTTTGCCAACCAACCACTTTCGCAATGACGATCGCGCGGACTGCGGCAGCTATACGCCTCGCTTATGCCCGAGTGTGTGCCGGAGGGTTTATGCGAAAAGCTATACGTGTTTGCGTTCCGTGGCGTATACGTGCATGCACGGGGAGCATGGGTTGGCATGGGTGTGTACGGGTGTGTGCGCGGGCGCGTGCGGCGACCGTAGAGCTCTGCAGCAACTGCGCCAAACTTCGAATTAGCGTCGGCGACGAACTTCGAGATTTACAGTACAACTGCACGACCCTCTCTCTCTCTCTCTCTCTCTCTCTCTCTCTCTCTCTCCTCTCTCTCTCTCTCTCTCTCTCTCTCTCTCTCTCTCTCTCTCTCTCTCTCTCTCTCTCTCTCTCCCCCGCGTTTGTGCCGCCGCGGCCGAAAGAATTACAGCCCCGTTCGAGATATGTGCAATGCATACGCCAGTCGCGTATGTACGTATTTACAATGTGCGCTGCGTGCAAACGTGTGTGTGTGCGTGCGTGTGTGTGCGCGCACGCGATGTACGCGCGAACGTGTGAGCGTACGCAAACAAACACGGTCACAACGCCTCGTAGCGCGGGTAATACCTATCCCGGCGCGATATTTACGCAAGCGGATCGCGCGGTAATACCACGCGCCTATCCGCCGAGCCCTTTGCATACATCAACCCGCATTCCGTTGGGTAAATCACGCCGGAAATCTTACGTCGCCTCCTGATCGAACGCACGTTGCCGTAAATGAAATGGGTTTCGGCGCGACACCAGAATAGACACGGATGATTAATGCAGCATCGGCACGAACGGGACTAACGATTCCGCAATTGTACTTGCCTCCCAGCGCTAATAAAACCTTAGTAAGTCGAGGATCGAACGTGCTTAAAAAAAGATTGCGTCTGATCAAGAATTTTGCTAGGAGACGGATTGGGGGAAAATTATATATAAAATAAATGGAATCTTCGGATAAAAATGTCGCGACACTTTCGAAATGATACGCTAATAGGTATATTACTTTCAAATTCGGCTGCTCGGCAATACGGATGATGTGAGGATTAAGCGAAACATCTACGTCCCTATCTAGAAGTGCAGCTATTCGGCGGTTTCCTTAACTCGGAGTTGGCATTACACAGAACGCGGGTCAAGTTTGTACGCGATTGAGTCAACCGGGCGAGGGAACTTTAGCCGCGCTCAAGCTTTAATTCGCGGTGGCAGTCCGCTCGACCGTGAAGAACGTTGTCTCATCGGCAGGCTATCGGACTTCGGCAAATTCACCGCGACATCCAGGGATAAACGTTGAATTGGTATGGCTCCGCGATAGCGGAGGATATCACACTTTTCGATTGCCAACTCGAGAAAACTTCGAAGAAAGATCAAAGGTTCGCTACAGTGAGAGGCTAGACCTTTAATAAAGTCTCTCGAGAATAAAGTGCGAAAAATTTCAAAATAAATTATTAACATATAATAACATATAATAACAACAAATTGTCATACGTATTAACGTTTGAGTTAATAAATATTATAAATCATAAATAATTTGAAAAAAAAGTATTGCAAATAAGTAGAATATCTCAAGTTTACTTGAAATTATTGACCCTTCCGATATATACAAAATGTCACAGTATATTCTGTTTTCAAATTTTGAGTCGACTTTTTCGAGATCATTTAGTATTTGATGAAGCCGTTTTATTATGCTACGTCATGTCCTATCTAGAAAGCGCATGTAGCCCGTAAATAAAAGCCACGAAAGCGTAATTATGCGGACTTACTTTTTGCCCCGATAACCACGATTCTGTTTGCAATCAACAAAGTGTCGCGTCGCGGCACTGACGGGCCCGTCCGCGCGAAAAATCCGTCAAAGTGCTACAAATCTACGTCGCGATGCGCCGATTGACAGTTGTCGAATGCAGAAAGATGCGAGGAGAGTAACTGCACGCCCCTGAACGAGGAAAGCGGCAGTGATATATCGCCTTGCCCTTCGCGATCGCGTCCGTTTTCGATAAATTCCGCAAGAGTCAGAAAACCCGGCAGTCCTTCAATTTCAAATATGAAAAATCGATTAACGTCTAACTTCATCGACAACAGACAATTTATTCGCGCTTACGTACCTGTGCGGATTATCTTTCTTATAAACGAGAAAAAAAAATTAATATTAACAGATTTTCCGTATTTTCTGTTACCTGCGAATTCTCATCGATTGGAAGTCGATATTTTCTTAGCGAAAATTTTATTAAACGTATGCCATCTTTCTCAAAACTTTTTCACTTTACCTGTTCTTGTTCTCTCAAGTTAAAATTCAATTAAAGTTAAGTTTACAAGCTGAAATTAAAGAGAAATTTTGTTACTGAATTTTACAAGCTTGAAAATTAATTTACAAAATTGCTTCTTTCCTGCATTTTCCGAATACGTATGAATTAAAAATATCGATATATAACAAATAGAGAAGTATTTAATATTTTAAAAAATCAGAATAAATAAAGCCTTATAAAAGAAATCTATTGCTTATGTTATCTAAAATCTGTTGCTATGTTCTTTGCAATGAGACGTGTCTGTTTACACGTCTCATTGCACGCTAAGATAAGATAGCTATAATGTGTGTCTAGATAAACCTGATAATTTAACGGAAAGCGGGAGTTTGTAACCTTTGCTCTATTTCCCTTTACACTCTGTTGCGTAATTTTCATATAAATTTTCATCACTTCATATATTCATACAATTTATATCTTTACGCGCATAAGTATACAACTATTTCAGTCAAACAGCTTTTATGCTAAAGAAGCTAGATTTTATTAAAGCTGAAAAATCGTTACGTAGGTTTTCCTTAGGCAAAGAAAAATATATAATATTCTAATAGGTTTGTAACATACTGTAATATATATACGTGCGTACAAAGAGAAATAGAGAAATAAAGAAAAAGAAATAGAAAAAGAAATAATAATGAACTAAAACGAGGTCGATCTTGGAGCATCTCCGTATTCAACTGATACTGGATGCCTTACAATGTAGATCGTAGCTAATATGCCACGCGGGCCCTTCTAGCCTCACTCTTCTAGCTTGACTTTTCACCTAAATAATTCAACATTCGCCGGAGCAGGTCCCTGCCGAGGAACGCCGCCGAATAATCCGAGAAGGATGTCATGCGCGTGCACATCTTTTATTTCTGCTGGCTGCCCGTCTTTTTCGTCGTGCGCGAAGAATTTAACGCAACCGAGAAAACTGAGATAGTTTCTCTCTCTCCCCCCCCTCTCACTCTCTCTCTCTCTCTCTCTCTCTCTCTCTCTCTCTCTCTCTCTCTCTCTCTCTCTCTCTCTCTTGCCGTGCACGAGCTCGGCCATTTCGAAGGGGATGCCTGAATAAGTCCGCCAGAACGCTCAGCGGCGGGGGTTTAAGACTGTGGAGTTAAGCTCCGGGCCCGGAACTGGAGAATGTGATCTTCCCCAGGTCGGGCGTGTAACTACATCATGCCAAGAGTATTCGAAATACTCGGCGATGAAGTATGCCACGGTATCAGAGGTCTGCGGCTTGTAACAAAGCAAGCCCTCCGGGCACCGAGTTTACACACGAGCCCAGGCATCCGCCGCCGCCGCCGCCGCCAGCGAGGGAACGAATGCTAATGCAACCCCGAAAACTTTGTCATCGATGCCAACGACCCGTTATGAGACCGATACGCTGCCGCGAAGCTAATCGAGTTGAAATGTACGTAAAATCGTGGAACATTCTGTTTGAGTAGCGAGCTTCCACGCAGCGGACAATACAATGATTAGAAACTACCCGTTATAATTTTAAAATATTTTCTCAACGTTATTTTCTTAGTTAACGACTACTGTCCGGTTTGAACAGATATGTACGTTATTTATATCTGAGAGATAAAATAGCCGAGATAAAATAACGATAAGTATGCAGACAGAAAAGATATATGTAATGCTTTGCGTTCATTTTTTTCCTCTTTTAAATATGCGAAAGTTAAGATCTTATTATTTTATTCTTCCTCTCTCTCTCTCTCTCCCTCCCCCTTTCTATCTCTTTCCCCCTCTCCCCTCTCTCTCTTTCTCTCTCTATCTACATTGATTGGCCCATTAAAAGGACAAAGGATTTTAATGTGCCATTATGGGCTTAAAATGTATTCGTTAATTTTTTATGACCTAAAATTTTATTCAGCGCCAGAATATCCATTCGTTTCAATTAACCATTTCACTCAGAGTACATTGCATTCTCATTCTATCTTACTTTCGTTCTACATATATTTTACATTACATTACGTAATAGTTTAATATAATACGATACATAATTATTTTTTTATTTAACAACAACATTACTTTCTGGCATATTATAAAATATGCCAGGAAAAATATGGAAAACATTTTAAAGGCAAATTTATAAAAATTGCATTATGACGTAAAAACATTGTAACAAAATTGAAACATTTGCATTGTCTAACGTGCGCACTTCGAGATTCTCTCGCTGGCAACGTGATGCGAAATGGAAAACGCTTTAACGACAAAAATCCGGTCGAAAAGTACCGAAAGCGCCCGTCATTCCCGCGTAATTCGTATGTACATACGTATGCGAAGAATTCGCCGAGAAAAATGCAATTCATTGCTGGAACGTGTGCCGGTTTCGACCCCCTCGTCTTCTATCTCACAGTCGAGTGTATCTTTCCTCTAAAGGACGGCCAGCATGGTGGAACAATGCTTTTAACTTTACAACAGTACCGTTCAAGTGCGCTCTTTCGACCCCCGGTTATACTACAGGGTCGGTTGTTAACCCGACGTTGAGGGGTTGAGATTTCAGGCAATAAAACCGACCGGCATGATTCTTCGTCTTTAATTCGACGCAACGACAACGACTGCCATGTAGAGTCGATAAGCGATTGAGTAGGCCTTGATCTATGATATTTCAATATCAACGCTTATTATCCTCAATTTGCGATCGAATTATGTGTGTGTTGTGTGCGACAGCAGTCAAAGTAAAAATAAGACTAACCAAGATTTCATAAATAATTCATAGACTTACGACCACAATCTAGTAATAATTTTTCAACGTTGCTTTTACATCGCGTACAAATTTACGATCGATACAATTATATTGTTGATACAAATAAAAAATAAATATGTTATTTTTAACCCTTAGCTGGTACTGTGGGGTATCAAACGCCCCAGCCTAGTTCAGCTCTAATTTAAGCCTCCCTGTAGTACGAAAATGGTACTAAAAAATGGAAGAGTTAAAATATAAGAGTTATAAATTTTTGAGTAAAAACAATCATTTTTTCTTTTTCTTTTACGTTCTTCAATTTTTTTCATACTTAATATTACATTTATCAAAATAATCTATGACATTTGTTAAAACAACATTCGAAGACTATCTTGGAATTTTTTAATTAAAAAAATCAATAGTTTCCTCGCAGCAAGCATTTTAGTGGTGGGGTCTGAAACGGCCCCAGAGTGCCAGCTATGTGATTCTGGTGAAGTGTGCCAGCTAAGAGATAATGATTTATATTATATTAGTGTTATCAGATATATTATTTAACATGTAATTTTTTTGTCATAAAACCATACTCAATTATAAATTGTCCCTTCATTATATTTGTATATCACGCTTATACTTACTTATAAATTTATTTAAATTATCTCCTTTGAGCAGCAATCGGCACTTGATATTCATTTTCAAATTGTTAGAAATATGTACAAACAAAACACACATTAAAAATTAAAAAAGCGGCCGAAGAGCACAAGTGCAATTTTAACATAAATTGTTATCAAAATCTAACATAGAAGTAAATTATTAAAAAAGATTAATAGGCAGCTCTCATGACCAGAGTCACAGACGGTAGGAAAATTCGGTTTGCGAAAACAGATTACGTTACGCGTTCAACCTTTGCGACATAAGTTCTTGCATATTAACTCGGACAGATTTTTTAGTTAATATGTAAATATGCGCTCGTTACTGTCGGCATATATAACGTCTTTAATATCTTGAATTTAAAGTAGCAATGCTTTCCACAATTAGACACCGTGTTCGCGGAACAATGTAATATTCGTAGAGTTCTCTCCAGACGCTGGAATATAATATCTTCCCTTAGTTCACTGTTTTAATATCAGACGAAATAAAAATCATTTACATTGTATAATACACAATAATTGTCTTTTAAGATTGACCTCACGACAATGATAAAGTAATCAAATTTTTCAAAATAATTTTTACATATTAATTTTATTATTTTTTAATATGTGTTATAAATGGTTTTATGATAAAAAAATAACATGTTAAAAAATAATACATCTGATAACACTAATATAATATAAATTATTAAAAATAACATATTTATTTTTTATTTGTATCAACAATATAATTGTATCGATCGTACCTACATTTGTACGATGTAAAAACAACGTTGAAAAATTATTACTAGATTGTGATCGTAAGTCTATGAATTATTTATGAAATCTTGGTTTTAGTGTCATGAAAAGTCAATCTCAAAAAACAATTTTTTCTCAGCAAGTTCTACATTGCATTACAGAATGAAAATAGAAAGATAGTCGTATCTAAAAATAAATTATTGCAAAGAACTTCCATTTTTCATATTAATGTCTAAATATTTGAGCGAAGATGTAAAAAAGGAATTTTGTTGGCTACATTACTATTCTAAATGCATTGTTAGACAAGTAGACGATTTATATATACCGAACGGATTGTTACACATGTGATATATTTGCACAAAGTCCGATACTTAGTATAATAGCATCTTAAAATACAATTGATTACACATATTATTGCTGGTGCATATGTTATTCCTGTAAAAATTCAGAAAGAAGGAATGCTTATCGAGCATTATTTTCTAAGTAAGAACAAGTAAATCAATCGTATATTATTATTAATGTTTCAGACATATGTGCTCCAAGAAAATGCATCGCTAAATACGCATAGTCATCGCGTGCAAACGTAAGAAAATTTCTTACATAAAAAAAAGATATTTATATTTCAGAGTTCGATGCGATAAATTCTGATTCGAGTGGAGTGAGTTTCTCCCACCAGCGCGACAACCGGATACACGATATAAAGTATGCGACAATTGACCCTGACGAATAGTATGAGATAATCTCACAGCGCGTGACACTCGCCTTCAGTGTGTCTGCTTACAAAAGACACGGCCCTAAAGTCTGTCACACAATCTCTCGATGAAGCGCTGCGTTATTCTTATTTAATATTTTTTAGTCATAACTACATTAATACTTTGTACGCGCAAGTTTGTGATAAAAAGAGCTGTGTGATAAAACTTAACCTAAAAATTTCGATATCAATAAAACCGTTCAAGCGATAAATTTGTACTATTGTATTAAAAAAGAGAACTCGCCTGACCTTCACGACTAGCAAGAGCCCAGCAACTGGTAAGAAAATCCTACGCTAATTATTATTTTATTTTTATACAGAAATAATTTCATAATAATAAATTTATAGCATGAAACAAAGAAAGTTTATGCAAATGTAAAATATCCAGACATTATCTACCAGAGTACAACAAATGAAAGCAAATTGCAGCAAACAAAACATTTATGAAATACAACAAATTACATATCTATAAAATAGAAGCATTTTATAGATAATTAAAACACATCATAATCACGTGAACATCAATGATTTGAAACACGTCTTATTTTGATGTTCACTATTGCTACAGCAATAATAATGTAGCCTTTCTGCTATAATAGAACAAAAAGACTTTCCAACATGTTTGACCAAACTTTACTAGCATATTTCATTTTATTTTATTGATTAAGAAATTATTTTGTCTAATTACACAGAAAATACGCGAATATTTGTTGTCATTTCAAAATTTTCCATGCTTATGCTTAACATAAATCGTCCGAGTCATGCCTAAACTAAGCATCATTAAGTATTCTAATCTTCTTCCATCGTGGTTACAGTTTTACATTTATGTTTATTTATAAATCATTATTTATAAATTTATATCTGTGTTTACATTAAGCGTGTAACGCATGACTCAGAAAAAAATAGATCTATTCATTCTATTGTTCAGCAGCGAAGCGTCACAAAGCGAATAAATCTATTTTGATCGGTTGACAAATTAATATTATCTAAAGCATGGATATTAGTAAAGTTTCAAGGCAGGATTCCGTAATTATGATTTCGAGGTATTAAACTTTTTAATGCAACTTTTGAAATCATGATAAATTTAAAGTTCTATAACTTCTAAGTTCAAAATAAAAAATTTGACGATCAATCATATTAAAGTTTATTTATTACTCTTTACACATAATTAAATAATTTTATATAACGTATAATTCTTACGACAAACTTCCATTAAGTATTTTTTTTTTAGTTTCTCTTTGCTGAAGATTTAGAAATAAAAAAAAGTGCCGTCACATTTTTGTTACTCTTAAGAAGATTAAATAGAAAGCCTGACTTCTTTGAAAACACATTTCAAAAAAGATAAAATTCTATATCGTACGTGACATTTTACACTCTAAACAACAATAATACGTAGCAAACCTTATGATTTTTTGTTTCTTATTGAAGTCAAGATAACATGAAAATTTAAATAAATTTATATATCGTTTCTCTGTCTTCAAATTTCAAGTTTTATTTCTTATACTTAGTTGTTTTATAATAGCATTACCTTCCTCTCTTCCTCTCCTTTTTGCGTTTTTTACCCATATACAAATTCTTTAAATAGATTCAATAGATAGATTTCAACAGATAACTTGTTATCAGTTTGATAAAGGCTTGCAAACATGTAATATTGAAGTCAGAAATATTCTATATTTCATAAAATCATCCTATATCGTAAGTCGTAAATCGTAACTATGTAGTAACTATAGTCAATGGTCAGATAGCTTTATCGTGAAATACATATATGAAGATAAATCACATTTTCCTATATTTTTTAAAACTCAAATTTTCTTTATTGCATATTTTTTTTACTAAAATTGAAAAAATTTTTTACTTTTTGATAACATTCCGTTATCAGAAAATTCATTATAAACTTGTATTCTTATCGAGCATATTGCACAAAAATGTTTATTTATAGTGAATAGATAATAAAAATACGCTATAATGGCGTAAAAAATAACAATATATGTATGTATAAAACAGAATATAGAATTCAGAAAAAAGATTAATATAACAGTCAAAATAATTTTCCTTACATTATCTTTAACACAATGAAACTATTTGTATTTTGTTTATATTCGTGCTGTTTGGCGCAATAAATCGCATCACATGATATTGAATTCTATTTTTTTTCTCGAAATCAAAGATATGACATTTCTTACCTAATCAAATTTTAAGATTAAGGTTTAAAGATATTGTAAATTAAAATTTTACAATATATTGTAACATACAATATATTGTAAATTAAAAAATTACAATATAAAGTAGAATAAAATAGAGTAACATAAAATATAAAAGCTTTAATTTCTTAAAGTCTCATGACATTGAAATTTTATATAAATTTATATTTCGTGTATAAGAAATCGTAGAAAATTGTATAGAAAATACGAGCAATATTACTTTTCGATTGTCCGATGTGATATCGATAAATTATTCATATTAAATATTAAGAGTAACATGACTATCATGATATACAAATCAAATTAAAAGAAAATGCCACTTATGGAGCTGGATCTCGATAGTAATATTTTCTGTGTGTATTTAATATACACATATTTCCAACCTGGTAAACTGCGCGCCGATTATTTGTCGGTCTTAAAACACAGCTTCCGTTGGAACAATAAAATCCCCTCCCCCTAATTAAATCGATAATCAATTTAATTAGGGAGAAGAGATTTTATTGTTCCAACGGAAGCTATGTTTTAAGACCGACAAATAAATAATTGGCGCATAGTTTACCAGGATGGAAATATGTGCATTAAATACACACAGAAAATATTATTAGGCTACCAAGCTCCAGCTCAGACCGTAAATGGCATTTTCTTCTAATTTGATTTGTTATTTATATTAATTTTCAATTACGAAAACATTCGTGAATCTATTCTCGTAGGTATAGCACTTTGTTATTAAAAAAAAGAACTACATACTTAGAATTTATAGTACATTTGTTTCTGCAAATATTACCAAATTATTTTTATTCGCTTTTCCTTCTGGTTTGTTCTAAATTCAACTGATTTACTTTATTTGAAAGAGACAGAATTTTTGTAGTTTTGCTCAAATCGAGATTCAACATTAATAATTTAGATATGCGTTTCATTGAGATGCGATTCATAGTTTTCGTAAACTTATTATGACTCGAATCACCCACAAGAATCCGTCATCGAATGCTGCATTCACTGCTTAATCACTATCATTCAATAAATACTAATATATGCATCATATAGAAAAGCGTGAATATCAATTAATATCTCAGCAATTTAAATGCGTTTCGCAAAATAGACATCAGGGATACGTATCCATCACTGTTTCACCAAGAATACGCAAGCCGAGTACATTGATATTTTTCTAATTATTTCGCAACGAACATTATTCATCGGAATAAAAGCACGATGTAATTATCGACTCTGAAAACGTCGCATTGTCAACGTACGCCTCGGAGCGAGAACGGACGAGCACTCCCATAATGCGATTACAAAATTTCATCTGACAAGATTCTCCCATCTCGCTAGAATGCACTTCGCATAAGTGCAACGATTTCCTACTCGAAAAACACTTCTCGCTTTCAGTCATAATTTTCGAACATCATGTCGCGCGCTTGCGTTCTCCGAGTAATCGCGTGGAAGACAGATTGAAAATATCCCTTGATCAAACTTTACGAACACGATCGCCATCCACGTCTTGTGTCCGGCTTTTCGACGAAGGATAAAAATTTTCGATAGTTCGTAGAAACAGATATGAGTCTCGAAAACGTGGTAAAACTTTTTGCGGTAAAAAGACTCTAAAATAAATTGTGTGCTATAGGTTTTAAACGAGCTAAAATATATTCTTGTTTTGAGCAATTAAATGTTAATGAACAGTTGTTATCTGATTACTTAAAAACATGACATACATACCGAAAATGAATGTACCGGTTAATTAATTGCACAATTATATTGTTCTTGCTCTAGTGCCTATAAATTATGTACTTGTTTTCCGTTGAACCTCTTAACTTGAGCTTTACTGGCCAAAATATACAAAATACATTGCATAATTTAATTACATAGAGTGGTTATTACATACAGACTGATATTTTCAGGTGATTACCAAGCAAATATACATTATATGTTAAATATTATGTGTGCATTACCTGTTCGGTTCGTAATAAGAGTTTATGTCTTAATCGATAAAATCTTATCGTATTAATCATAGATCTCATATTAAATGATTGTTATCATCGATCTCATTAAAAATCATTTAAGATTTTAACTTTTACGTTATGAATCTGGAAAGTAATGAATATTTTCAAGCTATAGTTGCCCAGATTGTTTTTCTGCGTTTATAACTACAAGGCCTACAACTAATCTATGTAGTGCATTCTATATACCTCGAATATCAAACGCAGTCAATATTTTGCATCATTAACGCTTTCTCAATCATCTGAGCATCCAAAGCGATCTCATCGCTCTTCGCCGTTCGCCGTGAAAGATAATTATGCGCAAACATCGGACAGGTAAACGCAATCGTGCCAAAGTAAAGCGGATTGTTAACGTCGGCGACAGAAAATCGCGTGGACCTCTTCAAACATTTGCGAATCTCCGCGAGAAATCGATCGAGTTGGTACGTGACAATGCAAATCGATGATATTACATCGCCGGCGAGACGATATTTTTCACCGCGGAATTATTATTAATATCCGACGGAAAAAATGACTTGGTAACGAAAATTTAACGATATTATGCAAAATCTAGTACAGAGTAGCTCTTAGCTCATGAATGTAAATGGTGTTGCAAAAAATCAACGATCACGTAATATAGTTGCAGAATATCAAGAGAGTTATACGAATGTTACTTATTATTATTATTTAATACCCGGATAATTTCAGATTTGTTATTAACATGACATTGCATTATTACCACAAAATAAGTCGAAAAAGTCGCGCGCTATTCAAGAAAATAATTTCTCATGATGCGACTTATTCTTATAAATAATTCTTTCCTCGTGCCATGTTTTCAAATGTTATAAAATGAAAGCTAAAGCTCACGTTGTCGTGCCTTTCCAGCACGACTTGAACGGCATTTCTTCAGACGAAAAATCATACCGCGTTATGATTCCACGTTAGAAATAATGATCCCAGTTGTGGTTTTCGAACTAAATTCCGCGTTAACAAAACTAGGCGAGCCGGAAAGCGGTAGAGCGCGCGTAACGTTTCTGCACGCAAACCAGTTCTGCAGAAGAACCAATTGTGCAAAACGTCACGGCGATTATTATAAAAGGGGCCCATTATAATATGTCGTAGTGTCAGCGCAAAGTACTGCCGAGTTATCGCCGATTTTCCGTACGCCCGAACGAGCACTTTGCCTGTACTACTCTCTCGCGGTTCCGACGATATTTCGCGTCCAAGCGATTTCGACGCGGAACGTACTTCGTGTTTTATCGACGGTCAAACGACTTGCGTAAAACGGTGATATGTGCTGCTTTTAATTTGTAGCGAGTAAAATCAGTTGCAAGCCCTGTGTAACTTTATTTTTTTCTATAAAGTTTCGAGTAAAATAACGTATATAGCAAGATATTATTTCGTAAATTCACATCTTTCGTTAAAACTATTAATTTTTGTGACTTATGAAATAAATTCTGATAAAAAGAAAGAAATTTTTTAGTATTTATTTGAGAGAATTTTGCATTTATAACATATACACCTACGGTTTACGTTGTAATTTATGCAATATTTCCATAAATGAGTACCCATTTTTATGTTGAACTTTAACCAAAGAACATAAAAATATTGAGAAAATGATTTTGAAATGTAAGATAGATTCTGTTTGATTAACGAACGATATTCCTAAAGTTTTTCATATTACACTGCTATATTTTTTAAGTAAAAGTAACACAACACTTTCTAAAACAAGTATAAATAATTTATTACGACAAAAAACTAAAAAAAGCGATGTAGTGTCCTGACTAATATAATCTAGACTCACTTTAGTGCAGCTAGTTCGCATGTAAGCTATGTCCGGGGATGGTTGACATGAGTTTCAAGTGCGTCGTAACCAGGATTTTTCGTGATACATCTTCACGCTATTTCGCCGGTGAATTTTGTAGACAGAAGGATCTACCAACGTGACGGCGATTCTCGTTGAAAAAAAAAAAAAAACGACAAAGAGGACACGGAAAACGATGTGGAAGAGGGAAGGTAGCTCGCAACCCCGCAGGCGGTCGCGGCGACGTTATTTATTGCTCGGGCCGATGAGTGTCATTTAAAATTTCGATATAAATTAATTTAAGGGGGTAAAGGGGGTTTCCAGGACGGTCGCAGTGGTACGGGGAGTAATGGCTCGGAAAATGAAGTTCTTGTAGCCTCACCGAGAGAGAATCTCGCTCGCCGTCAGCCCCCCGTCCCTCCTGTCCCTCCGCTCTAGCACCCTTACGCCTCTTCGCCACCTCGAGCGTGTGCCGTCCCTCTCCATCCTCCCGCGCTTCCAACCTTCAACTTCATCCCCTTTCATCCTTCTATCCCCGTTCCTCTCTGCTCTTATACCTCCGGTCTTACCCGTTCGCTCGCTCGCTCGCTCGCGGAGACTCAACATTGCCTGGTGAAATATCCCTTTGCCTCCGCTCCGCCAAGCTTCTATCCACGCCCAAGCACTCCGCCTCGCCATTATCTTAAGTAAACAGACTACCTGCGCGCCGGGGAATTCCAGATAAAGTCACATGTTATCAAAATCCACCCCCGGGCCGCCCCCCGCAGCCATGCCGCTCGCTCGCGGCCGCCCTCAAAGCGTCCTCCGAGCGCGTAGCCTGTCGTTAATTCCGTTAAGTCGCGGCCTTACGTTCAACGCGGCAAGCAGCAGCCTGCGAAATCGCTCGATTCTGGAGAGCGACGGCGCGCGCTGCTTCTGGCGGAAGTCGAGTGTGTTCTAATGAGGAATCCCGAAATGATATCGGCAGTCGCTCAGACGGACCTCACCCCGTTTTGCGCTCGTCGCATTTATTACGTCTCGATTAATCGCGAGACACTTTCACGCCGATAAGATTTCACGAGAATATTCGCGCGATGAGAAGATCGGGATGATTGTTCTTATATTTATCGGCGTGTCATCTTTGAGAGGGATTTACGCCGAACATCCGCATATTTTCGATAGAAAAATTCACCGCGAGTTTCCGACTCTTCAATCGACTTTCCATGTAAAATTTCCTGAGCTTATTTAACTACATGATGATATGTTTTGAATGAGATTTTAAAGTAAATCACGTTATATATCATGTTATTGAAAATATAACAGAACGCGGTATTTTTTCACGGGTTTAAAATCAACTTCTTCTCAGACAAAATTACGAGGTACATATACTTATTAATAACTTATTATAACTTCTCGATATATGTCACTACCTTAGTAGTTGCATTAAGAATCACAATACTCTGTTCTTTTTCTTACTTTACGAATGAAAATATTCTTAAAGCCAACTAATTTATGTTTTATCACAGAGAGAATGGATTTAAAGAGAATAAAGTTAAAAACTAACCATCGTAGTCCGACGTGTGCATTATTATAATCAGCTTACAGAGATCGGGCAGATTATGTTTCAGTTTCACTGAAATGAACCCAAGAAGAAAGACGCAGAAAGATATAAACTGATAAGACCGTATGAAATTTGCCGCAAGTTTTTTTTTGAATATAATTACGATGCGTGACGAGAGGAACGAAAAGTAACAGAGATTCTCACGTAGTAGGATTCTCTCTCATTCTCGCATTCAATCTCTTCAACCTCGGGAGATCGTAAGTATTCCCGGGGTGTCTAGGCATGTCGCATGAGGCCAAGAATTGTAGGTATGTGGCTCCAGTGTCCTAGTATGGCCGCTACAATCAGAGTGGCACGCGCCCTCGACCACCCACCCCCTCCTCCGTGTAGCGTCCCAAAGCTTCCTTAACATCCCTCTAGGACCTCCCACGGGACCTCGTCCACGACGTCGACGACTAGACTAACCTCGAAGAGCGATTCCCCAGCACTTCAGCGATTCCCGAGAACGCATCCCCGCCCGTAGTCGTCCCCTGTCTCCCTGACCCCTCCGCGCGAATACCCGAAGACGAGCGGCTGGATACCGGATGCACACCGTCGCATGCATTCCCGCGGATACGGTGGATATGCCGCGGGGAACGCCGAAAGTCGGTTTGGTCGCAATCTAGTCATACCAGGGTGCGTGCTATTCTTTCTCTTTCATTCATTTCATCCATTTGTTTATTTTTCAACTTCAGTGTAAAGTGTAATAAAGTCAGAGATCTCCCGACAAAATCAGAAGTTAAAGTTCAGTGAAAGTCAATTGCAAATTAATGTTGTTTAAAGAGCAGATTCTTGCTAAAGATCTTAATTTTCTTTCAGCGCAAGAATTTTTAAGATATTAGATTGAAATGTACTTACTTAGTTCAAAAAGTGCCTAGCAAAACTTAAAGTGCCTTTAACCACAACATTCTACAAAATGTCGCAAACTTAATTGCTCCATTTTTATTACTCATTAATTCTGAATCAATGAATAAAAATACAATTTATAAATTGCTCCTATTTATTTCAATCTTAAATTTTGACCTAATCGTAAGGAATATTATTTTAATAAATAATTGTATCTAAACTGTGCAAACTCGCAAATTCTCTCAAGCACATTACTGTGATCAAATTTTTAGCTAATGTCACAGCAATTTCTTCGCGTACATTATTTTTTAAACTTTCTAGAATTGCTAAGTTACTGATATAAATCTTTTCTTTAAGAAAAACAATGTACGCCAAGAAGTTGCTTTAATTTCAAATGAAACTTTGATCAGTAGTAATAATAAATGCAATTGAGAAAGAAAAAATTCGCAAAACTAGGAAAATTCGCAATTTAGACATTTATTAGGCATATAATATTCCAAACTTAATTATATAAAAATCTTGGATTAAAGTAAATAGCAATTGTATATTCTTATTTATCTGTTTGTAAAATTTGTAAAGAATGGAAATAAAATAATTAATTTTGAGACATTGTATGTATATATACGAGCCATTCACACATAACTAAATTCATAATTTGTTTCATTTTTAACATAAAATCATATACAAAGTAAATTCTATAAATTACGTTGACTTTTAGTCCATATTCTAATTTTAATTTCGCAGTTTGCACAGTTTTACTTGTAAAATTTTTAATTTATATAAATCACGCACGTTGTGAAAGCGACATTCATCCTTATTCAATCGCTACCATCGCGCATCTCTTGCTATGTCGTGCGCGGAATTATCAGAGGAGGTATAAGCTTGCCGAGGCACAAAAAATAATATTGTATCTTGGAACGTCGTAGGAAACAGAGAAACTTGAACGATGGTATTTAAGATTTTCCCGTACTTTTTCCTCACGATTATGGCCACAGCGTGGAACTCATGGCACGCCTCCGCATCCCCCTCCTACGTATAAACCCCGGGAGAACGCATTCCCATCTATCCCACCGCCCTGTATATCCAAGGACATCCAGCTGAATGCCGGAGGAACACCATGCCATACATTCTAATGGAAATAGAACGTTCGCCGGACTTTTATGACGTCGCTCCCTCAATCGCGTAATGTATAATATTGTTTCAATGCTGATATTAAATTTTGTTTAATTCTCGAAAAATATATTGTATTATATCTAATCGTTTTAATTAATTATTCGTTCCCAGTTATTATAATTAATCTAGGCAGTGTTATTAAAAAGCTAATTTATTAATCAATTTATTCTGATGTAACATCTTGTAAAAAGCAAATCTAATTATTTAAAATTTTAGAAAGTACTTCAGTTTCAGCTTTAAAAAATTCTTTAGAAAGATTGGGAGACATACATGAAATTATATACAGAAAATAATTTGTAATTTTAGTAGATATTCGTTTGTGAGAACGTATATAATTGAAATATAAAATTATAAGTATGATATGGAAATGAGACATATTCATGCACGGTCTTCATAAACTTTTATAATTGCGTTTACTATAAAATTCCGAGATATCATTTTTCTCGGTTTTTTCGTGACGCCAGCACATTCAAAGTATCGCACACCCATAATCGCGCTCAAGCGAAGTTGTGCGGTCACGAAATCTCAGTGCCACTTACAACAACGGCGCGGCGTAACAAATATCAATAAATAATATCGAATAAGTATCGCTTCATAACTCACCGCAGCGGCAATCCCCATCCCGGTTATCTCGTCCCCCCGTCCTTCCGTTTTCTCATCTCCGCGTAGATAATTCCCCGTTCTCGTATCCGGGCCGCTTTCGTCTCGTTTCAATATCCGGATTCTGGAAAGAAACGCAAAACGAAACCGTGATAATGGCGACGCGAGAGCAGCGATTTTCCATGAAACCGTGATCCGCGCTAATCCTATCGAATCGGCGCGCGAGACGTGCGCTTTTACGCCAGGAGGATGTAATAGATAATGAAAAAGGCGTTCAATGTAAGATTAGATACCTGTTAACGCCAATTTGCGAATATTCTCCGAAAATTCGAGCCGCGAAATCAAACGGCGTCGTTCACCGACGAGCCCGCCGAGCCGCCGTCGCCGCCGAGCCGGCCGAGCGAAGCGCGCGGCCGTGGCGCGATCTCGCGGTAATCTTCCCGTATTATCGATCGTAACTTGGCGCGCTGACGATAATCGTTCGATTCGCTACAAACGA